>NC_143004.1:1847884-2155865 GCF_061535395.1 Colias eurytheme
TTCATATATTTCAGAACGCATTATAGATAAAAATAATTACCTACATGAAGAGATATGACTTCGTTTTGGCGGGAATCCAATTTACCGTTATGACAACTCAATTTTAACAGATTTTTATTTGAATTTATAATTTTGTATTGTAATTTGTAATAGTTAATTTTAATAATTTTTCGATAACAATTAAGAATTACTTTATACTAATAATTGTAAGTAGGTAATGGTTATTTCAGTAACAGAGATGAACGTAAATATAAAAAAAAATAGGTTCATGAAAATATATATCACTAGAGGTCCGCTCCGGCTTCGCCCGTGGTACATATTTCGCAATAAAAGGTAGCCTATGTCCTTTCTCGGGTATCAAAATATCTCCATACCAAATTTCATGCAAATTGGTCCAGTAGTTTAGGCGTGATTGAGTAACAGACAGACAGACAGAGTTACTTTCGCATTTATAATATTAGTATGGATTACTCTTATACTATTAATAGTCTACGTACCTACTAACACAGATTACTAAATAGTTACTACTTACTACTACTTAGGAGTTAGGAGTCTAATACATAAGTTAAGATAAGCCATTAAGCTGATTCATACAGTATACAAATGAGTTATTAACATAAATTAGTGCTAATAAATATTTTTAACTAGCATTCCGCCCGCGGCTTCATTCGCTTTTTAATTTATCTGTAGGTACACTAGCTCCGCGGTTTTGTTGGTCTTAGCGTGATGATATAATATAGCCTCCTCGATAAATGAGACATCTAACATCGAAAGAATTTTTCAAATCGGACCAGTAGTTCCTGAGATTAGCGCGTTCAAACAAACAAACTCTTCAGCTAATATTAGTATAGATTATTCACATCACTATTTATCCAATCAGTGAAGAAATTCAAAACAGTAATTGAATAAAAAATAACAATATCAATACTATAAATTACCTAGAACTTTCGAGAAGCATTCCACGAATAAAGGGAATACAGAAATAGTCGAGATTTTTCATGTGAAAAAATATTTGTTTATATTTTTCTTTTTCATGAATTGGCTCTACTTGAAATAACAAGCTGTTTCAATAACCGATACAAAGTTCATATATATTTTCAAAGAAAACATGTACATAGGTACATTTTATGTTTTAAAACAAAATATTGTAGGTACAGTTAAATAAATTTAAAACCAACTTCTTCACTTTATGTATAGCTTAAGGCTGCAGTCTAGCAAAATTGCGTTTTCAACAAGTTATTTGACAATTTTTTCCCGGCTAATGAAATAATAAACTGAATTTTTTTTTCTTGTTTATCAATTAGTGTTATATACGCAATGCGCGTGAATTTTTTCACATTTATAAAGTAACTTTATGTTACCTTAATCAGGCCTTAAAGATAAGTCTCTTTCCCCCAAAGACATTTCGAGCTAAGTTTGTGCACTCACTACGTTGCAACCGATTACAATTTACACAATCTGATCAGCGCATTATTATCCTTATATAGTCGTTATTAAAAACTGCTGAATACAATTGCCGAAAAACTTATGATTTTCTTAATTAGGACGTTATAAATTCATTAAATTTCCCATTTTTTGCCTTACAAAATCGATTGATAAATACTGCTAAAAGTTATTTTTTCCATTAATTTATTCGAGTTGGTTGAAGACCAATGAGTATTAATCCTTTAAAAAATTTTTTTTTTGAATTTTGATAATTCTTTAAATATTAAAAAAATATTTAAAATAATAAGTAAAAATCCTAGCGAATTTCTTTAGTCGCGCTCCTTGGGCCGGAGCGTTCTGACGTGTGCTCTACGCTCGATTTTCCTTCATACCGAAGTGAAAGTTGCTCTACTTCATTAAATTTAATATTTTTGTTAATTGATTATTTTTATCTTAGTTTTGTGCAAATATTCGTATTTTTAAACATTTGATTTCGATATGGAAAATAAACGAAAAAAATACGCGTGTAACTACTAGAAAAAAAATTATCTTCGAACATAAAGTTAATGAAACCAAATAGATTGCAAAGGTGATTGGTAACAATTTCTTTATTTTACGGGGTGTCAGTAAAGGGATGTATATTTCTTTAAAACTAAAGTAAGCTCATAAATTTTCTTATAATATAATTTTTTTGAAGTTCCAAAAATGTTTATTTTTCGTTTGAGAAATACGAAATATAATATAAACTTGTATTGAGAACTTGAACTTCCCAAGTTCATCCGGGGAAATCCCCATACGGGGAAAATGATTTGTTTACTCCAAAATTGATCCGAGGTGTTTTAATTTTTTCTTCTAGTCATTTTCAACGTAGCGGCATGTTGTTTGATTATTAATTTTGTAACTTAAATACAGGATGTTGGTTTTATATTCTGATCTTACAGACGCGCTGACAAATTTAGTCCACCATTTCTAGTTTAGTCTACCAACTCTAAGTACCAATATTAAAACGAATGGATTATCATCACATCATCAAAACTCAGATGTAATGGAAGATCACAATAACATAGAAAATTCAGTGGGGTTGAGAACTAAACAAACAGAAGTAACAGAGACGCGAAGAATAAAAAAAGAGGACGAAAACGATAATTCGTTGATGCTTTCCCTTTTCGACGTATTGTTAGGGTACATCACCAATCTGCAAAAAACAAAACTGATAATTCCCAATTGCTGATTAAAAATGAAAAACAAATATTCGACAACAGTGGTGAAAATTTGCTGATCACAATGATAAATGTCCTTCAGTGGTAGCAGATTTACTCATTTAAAATGTATCGGTGAACAGCGTAAAGGAGAGGAGGACAGGAAAACATTATGAATGTGGATGGTGGATTGTATACAGGGTGTAATCGATAAGTATGTGCAGGCGATTATGACGTTATTATTGCAGGTATCAAAAAACTTAAAACTGATATCGAAATTACTTTACCTAATGAGCAAAATGACAATAATAACTTTTTAAAAGTATAACGAGAAATATCTAAAAAATTTACTTCATACACTCCCATATCAAAAAGGGAAAATGGGACTAGTAGAAGTTAAATGTCTGATTCCGGCAAAAGACATGAATGCGGAAGATGCGGTTAAAAAAAATTTAATATTTGAAATACAATGCAAAAAATAACACTTTTGTCATAGATAAGAATCATGACTATTTTTTCAAATTCAGGGACAACTAAACGTTGCAGAAGCAGAAGTCTGCTTATTTGCTGTTTGGACTGGAGTGAATTATTCGTTAAAAATAGAATATATAAAAAAGTATGTAACGTTTAGGCAAAATAAAATGATGGACCATTATCAAGATTTTACATAAATTGCCTACTGTCAGAATTGATTGATTCGAGACTTCAGCATTCGATGCCCATCAAGGACCCATCCTATATCATTCAAGCGATTGAAAAAAAAGAGATTAATCCAGTGCAACCGATAAAGCATCAGAATGCTAGCAAAAGATTTATTAGGTTTATTAATATTAATCTATATATTATACATAATATAATAAATCTGTAGAAGACGCGAAGACTGACATCCGCGCGGACGGAGTCGCGGGCGGAAGCTAGTCAGTAATAAATATCTTTTGTTTTCATGTGCGTATTTTTCTATTTTATAATTTTTTAACACAAACATTACATTTTTTTTATTAAATACAAAATTTGTTTATCCGTTTTATTAGTTAAACTGAATAACTTTCACTAAGAAACTTAGGTCGAAAAAAATGTATAGAGTTATGCATTTTGTATGGAAAGCTTATTTTTTTTATATTTCGTCCAAATTTCTTTGTAAAAGTTGATCAGTTATATAAACATGAAGTTGAAGATATCAATAGAAAGTATTCGCAAATTTTGTGTACTGATAAAAAAAATCACCCGGTGTAATTTTCACGAAAATTGTTTCAAATTGTCATTTTTGGTACTTATTACGAATATTAAATTATACGAATGATTTAATTTTTAAAAATTAAGTGGAGCAACTTTCCCTTAGTACATTTGTATTATTTACATATAGGATGACAGGATGCATTTGTTTGCACTACTAGACCAAGCCCTTAAGCAGCAGTTTATAATATTAAGTATAGATTAACGAAGTATAGCGTGTTATGTCGATTGTAAATATTTTTATTGAGATTCAAAAAGGTTAATAACCATTATACCCTATGATACATATATAAAAAAGCTAGATAAGTACGTTACCCGCTCTCTATTTTGGCAAGAAAAAACTCAGCTAAGTGCCCGAGTTTCACTTAGTCACGCACCATTCAGCGTCGTGGCTGATCGTTCTTTTTATATTTTAATCGGCAGTTGTTATTACGAAGTACATGAGTGAGACATGTATTATGTCTCGTGCGTGAGAGTGAAAGAGAGAACAACTGTATTGGTGATAAATGATAATGCGTTAGTAAGTAGGTATGTATTAATTACGCTGTTTTTTAGTGCAATGATGTTGGCGTATGTCGCGTCTACTAGACGTATAATAGAGTCATTGTTATACCCGTATACTTCTAAGTAAACGATAAAGGTGCTTTTCCACGAATAATGTGCGAGGATGTGTAGCGAGGAATGTGTTTGTAAGGAACCGCATCAAAATCCGTTGCGTAGTTTTAAAGATTTAAGCATACATAGGGACAGAGAAAGTGACTTAGTTTTATACTACGTAGTGATATTTTCCAATTTGTTCACTATAAGAATGTAGCAGTACATTTCTTATTCCACGCCCACTTAACATTTGAATATTAGCCGAAATCCTCAAACGTCACGTTTTGTGCGTGTCTAATGTTTTCATTACGCACGCACGAACGGACACTTATACTACCTACGTATTAATTATGTTTAGTCTGTGGTTGTCTTTTTTCTTTTTAAATATTTGTAGAACATGACTTTTACGCGCCTTTTTTAGGTTCTGTATTGACAATGGTTGTTTTTTTTAATGACAATTTTGTGTAATCAAATTAAATAAAAAATCGTGTTTATCGCTCTCTAAAATCTTTTATTTATCAGTCTGGCAATTTATAACTTAAAAATCGTCGTAATTTTTATAAAAGTACAATACTATTAATTTAAAGTAATAGATATCTAAGTATATTATTCATAAATAATAAATAAACGTCATTAAAAACAAATTATATTATTAAATAACACATACCTACATTTAATAAGAGTAAAGTAAGGTTTTATCTCAGAAAAAACGCGCGTTAAATCACGTCTGAAGTCGTAATCTTTCTATTTGATTTATTTCACAATGCTCTTGTATTATTAAAGGGCATCTTTATTGAAAAAAGGTAATTGTTTCTAAATCTTATAAAATTTCTTACATTTTTAACCGACTTCAAAAACGGAGGTTCTAAATTCGACGGAAATTTTCACTGGTTTGTTACCTGAGACCTTGGAATGGTTGAACCGATTTTGATGATGTTTTTTTTATTTGATAGCCTTCTGGATTGTTCCATTTAAATTTTGCCATGTGCTGATAATTTTTAGGTGGTTTACTTTGTTGTTATTTGTTAATAATAATTACATACCTATTATAATGCTTATTCCACTGTAGAGCGATGAATCCTAAACGATGTTATCGTCGAGTAAATTCTAGGAAGAAATATGTTATGATGAGATTAGTTATTCTTTAATAAAGTCATGTTTGGTGAAATTGACCCTAAGTATTTTATTGAAGTGAATTTATCGGGGTTGGCAAAAATTTTGTGTAACATTTTTTCGTTACGCGTGACATTTTTCCGTTACGCGCCATCTTTTTCTTATCTCTATCACGCGTGATTCGACGTATTTCTGTTAAGTTGCATATTATAGTAAATTATTTTTGAAAAATAAGGTCATAAAGAAGTTTCACTTCTTACGTGTGTACATTAGTACACGCACACATTTTTTTTAACTAAGTAGGTACCTAACTATAGTTTAATTACTATGTAAACAAAGTCAATAAATAACTCAAGAACAGCTGAACAGAAATTTATTTATAAATCGGTTCATTTACATTGTTAAATAATATTACTTCAACTCTCCATCAGGGTTCGAACCCGAGACTAATAATAACACAACTTCTGTAATAATAATATTTAATGTCACTAATCACTATTAAGGGCCCTTAGTAGGTGAAAGCGGCAAAATGGACTGATATGAGCTCTAATTGAAAATATTAAAGTTCAAAATAAAAGCTTCAAAATTATCGGATATTTTCCGATAGGTTCGTTGCAAACAAATAAAGGAGTCAAGTTGTTAGTCAAGGTTAAAAAATCACGAGCGCGAAGCGCGAGTGATTTTTCCTGAAAAACTTGACGACTTTATTATATGTACATATTAATTTTGAAGCTCGTGTGGTATTCGGGAGATTATTTTTCCGTCCCAAATGTCGGCCAATAATTTCACAATTGAATTGAACCTGTCAGTTTGACGTCAACGACCAGAGAAAATTTTCAAAAAAATTATCAGTATAATACCATGTAGGTTGTACCACGTGACGTCGAATGGTGCAATTCTATTGGTCGATATTTGGGTCGGAAAAATAATCACACTGAAATTTGACAGAACAGAACGTATGTGTCATGCGATGACTCATGACTGTTTCCAAAACACGATTGGAAAAATTTGGCTCGATAAAAAAAATCCTGAATCTCTAAAATTTTATAAGTGCTCATTACAACCGTATTTTACGATAATAATTCGTATAAAATCATAAATAGGTACATAGGTAACAAGGTAACAAGGTACAAATAGGTACCTTCTCGATTTCGTGACTGTTTTAGATTTAGAAAATACTAAATATTTTCATTCACTTTTTGATAAAAATGTGAATGGCGCTTACAATTTTTACACGTTTACACTTTTGCACTTTATATTAGCTTCACCTGTATGTTTGTAACCGACTGTATGTTTGTAACCGACTTCTTTGGGCGCGATTTTGACCCACTTTAAACGGCCAGATTTCGTTCAAACTTTGTAGATTTATTGAGGACCGATGACAATACAATAATTTGATAAAATTTTCTATTTTTTAGTTCGGTTTTCTATGAAAAGCGTGTTTTTTAGTTTTTTTAAACTACATATTATTTTTATTAGTTTCGAGCACGTTGATTCCATACTTAACGCGGACCCCCTCACCCCTCACCTCAGACGCGAATAGCTGAATTTTCGCTGACCGCCTATAACCCCTCTTAACTTATAAAATATGTTTCTAAAGTTAATGTGATCTTGTAATTTGAAATAACTAACTTACGTATTTAATACCGAATAGCAAATAATATATTCGAAATTTCGAAAGTATAGGTACTTACGTGTAATTTTAAAACTTTTTAATTTTTTAAATCTAATAAAAGGAATTCCACGACTAAATTTTAGTTGTAAATTAAGATATACGGTAAGTGTTTGTTAGTGCTTCTAGAACGTTCTATGTTTAAACTAAATTACGAACGAATAATATAGCGCTTTGTAGAATTTATTTTTCAGTTTTTTATGTGACATTTCTGGCCTAGTTTTATAAAATATTATTTAATGTAGGTATATCAGCTAATAAACCATAATCATATTATTAGCCTATATAATAATTCATAAAAATTAATGTTATAATATAATATCTAAAATAAACATCTACATTTACTATAGATATAATACAAAAATTTCGTCTAGGAATTGAGATATTTTTCATCTGATCTTTAGTTCAAACAAAACTTAAATAAGCGTAAGTATAATTTTATATTTTACTCAAAATAATTAATAGTTCATTATATTATTTTTATTTTATGAGTAAATAATTACCTACTTATTTTGTCTAGTACTCCATGAAATTAAATCTAAGTATATTTCCATGTAAGCGTCGAAACTACGAACACTGATTCATCATTCGAGCATAAACTTTATACAAAGGTTCACTTTTTGTGTTAATATTCAACGCCCTATCAATCATAGTCCGCAATTTTGCATCTGTAATTCAGTAAGCTGTTTAATCTGTAGCCGTTTCTGGCGCGAACGAGCGCGGGAAAACAGTTCTAAACGTCGTGCGGTTGGTAGCGCATGGCTGAAAGCCGCCACGATTCGCGCGCTGTACAACATTCGAATTTCGAACGCTATTCGATTAAAAAAGTTTGTATAGACAAAATTGTGTAGTTTTTGTTTTTTTGTTGTGTTTTTTTATTATGTGCCAATGATAATTTGTGTAGTGTCAAGTTAAAAAAGTTTTGAATAATTTTAACGCAGTGGGTAAGTTTATAAACGTATAATTCTTTTAGATATTGTGGTAGGAATGAATAAATAAAAATAAATAGTATTCGTACTGCGAAGTAAAGATTGCAACATTATTTTCATAATATTGAATATTCAATTGGAGCTTTCGATGCCTTATAAAGGATTTATGAATATTTTGTGTAGAAATATCTAGAATTATTTATAAAATAAATTTATTTATTTATTTATTTATTTATTTATTTATTATAAGGTACCTTACAGCTAGTGATACAATTTTTGAGATGAATAAATACTAAGCTACGCCAATTAAAAGGTACACCAATAGATAGTAAAAATAATATACGTATGTGAACAAATACTAGTATAAGAATTTTACAAATGATAAGAGAAAAGATTTTAAATTTTTGTAGGTATAAGTAAGCATTGATCAAGCCCAATAAGTATTTATAAAGAAAGGAAATGTTTTAAATATCTTCGAATTCAAATAAATTAAAACCAATTTAATGTAAGTAGGATGTGATTGTGTGTGTGTGTGTGTGTGTGTGTGTGTGTGAAAGTGCGTGTATGAGAATGTGTGAGTGCAAAAAGCTAATGTATTATATTATTATGTGAGCTGAGCTTCAGTATTAATTAATTGTAAAATTTGCTTTTTAAAACTAGTACGTGATAAATAGAAGGGATCCACAGAAGAAAATTTTTTATTATAAATGTCCGGGAGCCTGTGGAACGGTGACATTTTTAGATAATTAGTTGATGTAGCCGGCACGTGGAATAGGCGTGTGTGGCGAGTACGCTGTGTGGGTACAAGATACTTTATATTTTCCAACGCTGTGGAATAGTCAAACTTGTTGTTCACGATATCGTATAACAACATAATGTCTATTATATCTCTCCTATCCTCCAAAGTATTTAACCCATAATGTGCGCAAGCCTGTTCATAATTTAACGAATAATTTTTTGTTTTATAATTCATTTTGTTCACAAATATTTTTTGTATCGCTTCCAATCTTTTAATGTGACATTTATATTGCGGTCGCCAGATCACACTTGCAAATTCGAGAACACTACGTACGTAGGCAAAATAAAGAACTTTCAAGCAAGTAATGTCGTTAAATGGATCAGCTTGTCGCAAGATGAAACCTAGATTTTTGTAGGCTTTATGAACAATAAAATCCACGTGCGTACGATATGCAAGTTTGACGTCCAGAATCACACCTAGGTCCCTTACTGAAGTAACAGCAGGTATAGATTCACTATTAATTTTATAATCAAAACAAATAATATTATTATTTCTATTACGGGTAAAACTTATTTTTTGGCATTTTTTTATATTAATTGATATTTTATTTAATTTATAATAGTCACTTAATCTATTAAGATCATCTTGAAGACATTGACAATCGTAAGAGGAAGTGACTTTTCTGAATATTTTTTTATCATCAGCATAAAGTAAGAAATTAGAATTTACAAAGCAGTTACCAATGTCGAATAAGTAAATGTTATACAATAAGGGACCGAGATGCGATCCCTGCGGGACGCCCGAAGTAATATCGACAAAATCTGATTTAAACCCCCCTAGAATCACCGATTGACTGCGGTTCCTGATATAAGACTCTATCCATCTGAGAAGATCACCCCTGATACCCACCGCATAAAGCTTACGGATAAGAACATTATGACTTACTCTATCAAATGCCTTCTCGAAATCTGTGTAAATTACATCGACCTGTGCTAATAATACTATTGTTTCTCCTTATGTGTTATGTTTTTTTCATAATGACAAAACAATAAAAGAATGGCGTCATTCATTCAGTTTTAATATTTGAAGATAATATCATTGTGGTGTCTATTGTTGTTTCATTTTAATTTGATTAAATTTTTGTAGTAAATTACTAATATGATTTTTTAGGAAGTTAATTAAATTTCTGTAGTAAATTACTAATATGATTTTTTATAGTTATCAACCATCGTAATATATTATTAGTTTATAATTATGATTAAAAATTTCTTGTTCCCAAAAAAAAATATAATTTCATAGCACTTTTCCCCATTTTTAAAAGCTGCTCAAGTAATTTGCTCAACATATTTACCGAATTCGAAATTGAAACCTTATTTAAAAGCCTTGCCAAATATATAGGTCTATCTAGATACCAACATATTAAACGTATTCATTTTTTTAAAGTACCTACATTTTAAATTATTGAACTGATTTTAATGAAATATATTTATAACAGAATTTTATTAATAGTTTAAAAAATGTAGCATATTTGTATGTAGGTCCGCTCTTATGTAATACAGATACTTGCTTTTAAAAATAATAAGTACCTATTTACTTATTCGATACTAAAGAAATATAATATTATATCTTCACGTATTATAGGTCTAAACGAAAACAAAATCCTCCTTTTATCAAGTCGGTATGAAAGCCTCTCTTAATTATGCAATCGTGATTTTGACTCGACAAATAAACCACATATCTAATTGAAGTGATTTCTGATAACATGGGAAGTACATTCTGGTACTTTGGGGACACACCTAGATGTAATTGGAATATTTAGGCCATGGGAGATATAATTTTGTTGGCAGCTTCACAGTTAAGTGTTTAAAATAATAATTCATAAGAAAATGTGAAGGTAGCATAATTACATTTCTTATAAAAATAACGAGTTAATTAGATTATCTGTAAGTTAAATGACGATTGTGATCTATGAAAATTTACGTTAAAAAGTTTCTAATACTCAATATGGGAGTGATATTAGCAAGAGGTGAATCCGGAGTGTTAAATTTTTAGTAAAAAATGTTTAATAAACATATAACCCATTCATAATAGTATTAATGAAAATATGCCATAGTTATATCAATACAATATTGTCGTTTACGAAACATAGTTCTCTGGCGTCATAATTATTTTATACTAGCTTTCCACGTGTGGCTTCGCTTGCATTGCAACCATACTTTAATCTCGCATTTCACTCATATGAATTCAATCAATAAAATTGTTATAAATACGTCATACATCTTAATACTATTATAAAGGCGAAAGTTTGTATGGATGTTTGTTACTCTTTCACGTAAAAACTACTGAACCGATTACAATGAAATTTAGCACACATATAGAGGGTAACTTCGATTAACACATAGGATAGGTTTTATCCCGGAAATCCCACGGGAACGGGAACTATGCGGGTTTTCCTTTGAAAACGCGGGCGAAGCCGCGGGCGGAAATCTAGTTATTGAATAACGCACATTTATACCACACTAGCTGTAGCGTGATAATATATAGCCTACTAGCTTTCCACCCGCGGCTTCGCCCGCGCAGTCAAAGAAAAACCCGTATAGTTCCCGTTCCCGTGGGATTTCCGGGATAAATCTATCCTATGTCCCGGGGTAAAAAGTAGCCTATGTCCTTTCTCGGGTATCAAAATATCTCTATACCAAATTTCATGCAAATTGGTTTAGAAGTTAAGGCGTGATTGAGTAACAGACAGACAGACAGAGTTACTTTCGCATTTATAATATTAGTATGGAAGTATGGATAGCCTTCCTCGATAAATGAGCTATCAAACACCGAACGAATTTATCAAATCAGACCAGTAGTTTCCGAGATTAGCGCGTTCAAATAAACAAACAAACTCTTCAGCTTTTTCATATTAGTATAGATAAAAATTATTTAATAATTAAAACGCCTAAGCTCGTTTGCTGGCAGATTTGAATTCTATTTCCGTAGATAATTGGAAGTTCTGATTGCCACGGACCATGGTACAGCTTTATGACACACCCACGAAAAAGAGGTTCTGATTACCTTTATACATTATTTTTATATATATGCGTTTGTGTGTCTGTTTATGGCATAACTACGAAATGAGTTTGAGTCTGATTTTTTAATATTAAGTTAATCTTGTTCGTCAAGATGGATTTCGTAATATCATATTATAATAAACGCCTGAAAAAATAAAATGTAGCCTCTAATGTAAATCGGTAAAAATGAGGTTATAGAAAGGTAAAATAATTCTTAAAATCCGCCTCAGTGTTTTAATTATATCTAAAGTATCAAATTAATATTATTTTAGAAAAATTTAGCTCCAGAAAATTGGAATAGGTACCATCTATCTAATAGAATCCAAAGAAAATTAAAGCCTACATTTATTTAAACAGAGGTCGAATGAAAACTAAATTTAGGAATTATGAGATTAGAAATCAAATCATAGACAAGTATCCTTGTGGCAATGGAACGAATAAAATAACGCGGGAATATTAGAAACGTCAAAATGTCAATTCCTTTGTCCATAGACAAAAGAAAAGGGTTGTGGTAAAGGCCATCTTGTGACAATTTGGTTTTATTCCTATTGTATTTGATGAATTTGGATTTTAGTTTGTGTTATAACAATGTTAAGTTTTCGTATTTATTCATTATGTTTCGAATGTTTTAAGAAGAAAGATCTGTTCAGGAATTGTTGTAATTCATGAAAATAACGTATAATTTTTTTAGTTTTATAGCACAGATTATAATAACAATAGTATAACTAGCTAACTCGGCAAACGTTGCGTTGCGTATTCTCAGACTTACCCGGGCACACAAAATTTCATGAGTATCGGTCAAGCCGTTTCAGAGGAATTCAACTGCAAACACCGCGTATTAGTGATCATTCGAAGTTATTATTATTTTAAAGAAGTCGTAACATATGATTTATATTTTTTATAACTCATTGAGTTCTAGAAAATTATGGCTACAGAATATTTTTATTATGAACAATGTTAGCGCGGTTTCTTAAAACCAAAATAAAACACAATATAGGTAATAACCCTGAAATTATACAAAATAAAATGAACCCGTCCGACCTCCCGTTGCGCGAATGAGCATCATTTTAAATTTGCTATATCTTGCAAGATATTCATTTTAATGATACTATTTAGTATTTATATGTACCAATATAATCAAGTTGAGTACTTATATTCATCTATAATATTTACAAGTAACTTGATCTATATTAAATGAAAGTATAGTTATAATGTTATTTTATGGACAAAGTCATATTATTTTTAATTGTAGGTATTTGTAATTTATTTATTAGACAAGCTTTCTGTCAAAGGAAATTCATATACATTGATGTTTCATCGCGTTAAAAATAGACTAAGTAATTTTCTAACATTAAAATATCTCTTGATATACATAAATCATACAATTAACTCGCTCCGTTACGATGTGAAAGAAGAACAAACATACACATTTTCGCATTACATAATTAGTGAAAACAAACTTAGGTAGTTTATTCCAGCTAAGATACAACCTTTAATATTATTAAGGATTTTACTCGTTTTATTCTGTAAACACTAAAATATCTAACGTAGTGTGTAGACTGTAGACGTTTATTCTTAGAAATATTATGAAAATTTGGTTCTAGTATAAATAACTTGGGAATTAAATACAAAATCACGATGATATATTATTACCGACACTTGTCACAATATAAACGATTATAAAAACATAGTGGAAATAATAAATTTGAAAATATTTATAGAAGGAAGTATTATTTCTGAAGATACATATTAATAGATAGTTTGGCCTTGGATTTAAAAAACTAGCGGTCTCCCCCGGCTTCGTTCGTGGTGTGTGAAGTCCCGTGTCCCCTATTGGGGTAAGGGGCAGATACATTATGCATACATCTGTTTCACTGATCAATTTTCTTTAAGACAAGTAGGTGATGAGCCTTCCGTGCTCTGCTAGACTAAGCCATTATTTTCGTCTCCACTGAGAATCGAACCCAGGACCACTCGGGTTTACGCTCTCGCGTTAATCACTGTACCAAGTATCAATCAATTTAATACGGTACATAAAGTCAATGACAGAGTCCTTTCTATACTTCAAGACATTACAACCTAAAAGAAAAAACAAATGTCTGAGGTATCTCAACATGTGGGGCACCCGATTAGAACGAGGTTCCTTTCTCGTTGAAATAAGTATTATAATTAAATAAATTAATAGTATTTAGGAGTTAAATAATAAATGAAATATACGTAGGAATGCTATTGATTGATTGAGCCCTCTTAGCCAGGGTACCGCGCGATAAGGAACTTCGTTACAAAAGATTATCTTGGAAGCACAAGCTTAAACCGGCTACTCACCTACCTGCAGCAGGGGCAATATTGGAATTGGATCCTAAATTAGCTCCTTAATTCTGATGTGTAAGTATAGGCAAGCAGGAGCAATTTAGAGAACAGCTGAAATTGCTCCGACCGCTGACCAACCGAGATTGTCCCAATACTGCCCCTGCGGCAGATACGTGAGTAGCCGGCTTTAACTAACATCATAGAGGAAATTCCTTATTACTAATACCAAGACTACTCATAATCATGCGACATAAACAGTATTTCACAGATAATAACACATGTGACATTAACATTTTATTATTGCCATAATATTTACAGATGTTCTAATAAATGTGACCGTAAAGTAATCATTAATATGCCATAATGTATAAATAATTTTGGTGATTTGGAGTTATATTTTGGTGACAGACGACAGTATTTGTGGTATTTTGTCAGCTATTTTGAGTGTTATGATGGTATTCCGTATTTATAGTAGTGTAAGTATATAAATGTTGTCGTAAATTTATAGTAGTTAATGTAGTAATGTAATAAACTGGCTATATTTAAATATAGCGCTCCGCGGTTTCACCCGCGTGGCTCCGTTTGTGTTGGTCTTAGCGCGATAGCCTTCCTCTATAAATGGGCTATCCAACACCGAAAGAATTTTTCGATTCGGACCAGTAGGTCTTGAGATTAGCGCGTTCAAACAAACAAACTCTTCAGCTTTATAATATTAGTATAGATAATATCATGCCAACTTCTAAGTCAAACCTCTGCAAGCAAAAGTCTTGATTCATAGTTAACTATGAAAAATACAAACTACAAAATACTACAAATACTAAAATACAAATATGTAGTTAACATTGTGTATTTAATACTTTCGTTATCCAAACTGATTTATAATCAAAGTATTTATTTACTTAAATTTTTGATTGGAGATGTGGTTGAATTTATAATACCTACATGTGAAAATAACTGTTTGTATAGCTTTATAAATATATCAAGATATTCTGTTTTATTGGAATATATCCGACTGAAAAATAGGGAATGCAATATAATATTATTATTTCATAATGAGTGTGAAAATTTTGAAAAGTGTTGAAATTTTTTCATAGAAATAGAGAAAACATCTTTAATTTATAGATTATTTTCATTTCAATAATTAAGATGGAGAAACGAGAATTTTTTATAGTTTTAATAAATCTCTTTGAACGTGGATGTGATTAAACCCGTCTGTTTTGTTTATTTTTAGAAATATTTTATATTGCATGTTTCATAATGTACCCAGTATACGTTGTATAAATATAGTGAATAATTAATAATAGCCTAAGAAATGTCACTTTTCAAAGAAAAACATTAAAAATCTATATCGCAACAAAAGTACTGACATTTTGAAGTTTTTTACGAAATTCGCAAGGAGAGATCGCTTAGAGCGATAAAACAATATATGTGTAGACATGTACATGTTATTGTTCGCATTTCTCTTTGTAATAATTTGAATTATCGTTCAATCATTTTAATCACATACTTTTATAATTGTATATTTTGTAAATAAACACTAACTCTACGTATATATTCATCGTTTTTAATAGCAATCATTCAATTACCCAGTCATAAATCAAAATAAACTATTGGGAAATTCAATGAAATTTTTGTCTCTCGAGCGACTGCTTTTAATCGAATACCAGATATTTTACGAGTACGAGCAATTAAACACGCAAAACCAGGATAATAGGCTCAGTGGTTACAGCCGGTTACTTGTGAAATATGTCCAGGAATCAGGATTGAAAGAGACAAAATTACTAGGAGAAAAGGACAGAGTATTTTTTTCTTAAGAGATGTTAAGCATAATTCTACCAATATTCTGTGCAGATGTATACTTAAATTAACATATTAGCTTAGATTAAGGATTGGTCTCTGGCGCGTAGCGCGCGCGCGGAGACCAATCCTTGATCTAAGCATATTATGATATTAGTTAATCTAAGGGCCGATTTCTCAATCCATGGTTAAAACTTATTCGCCCAATAAAGCATTACACGATAACATTAAAATGTCACCCGTAAACTGTCAAATACAGGCAAATAATACATTTTTGAATTGGTAGTTTAATACGTTATTCGACGAATAAGTATTAACCAAGGATTGAAAAATCAGCCCTGAGTGTAGTATAAATATTATGTCTTCTGAGATGCTATCGGATGAATAATCAAAAATTATTCACTTCTTCTGTCTGCCGAAACTGCTTTGAAACTGGTGGCCATTTTTTTCGATCCATCATCAGAATTAGGCCGCCAGACCGCCTCCTTGGTACAGTGGTTGACGCGTGAGCGTAGCGCCGAGGGTTGCTGGGTTCGATTCCCGGTGGAGACAAAGAAAAAAAAATGTCTCGGTCTGGTAGGACACAGAAGGCTGATCACCTACTTGTCCCGAAAAGAAAATCGATCAGTGAAACAAATGTATAATGCATCTGCCCCTTACCCCACTAGGAGACATGGGACTTCACTATCAGAATTAGGATCGCTACAAGTTATTAAATAAATAAATGTTTGAGTGAGAAAAACCTCATCTTGAGAGAATGATAAAATTATGAACTGCAAGAAAAACCCAAAGTAACATAATACAGATGATATTACAAGCCTGCAAAGCTTTATAATGAGAGATAATAATATATTACACCTCTAGAACGAGTTCCATTAGCTTCACCATTTTTATTCAAAAAACAACCATGTACAAAGCAAATAGAGTCGCTTTTAAAACAAACAATGTCTTTTGTTACTTATGACGTAGTTTCCTCATGAAATTCACTAATTTAGTTAATGTTACGTTTATGAATCCTTAGCTTCGTCTAATGTTGTGATGATATTTGTGAGTATTCCTTTGAATATCTATACTTATACTAGCGGTCCCCCCGGCTTCATCCGTGGCACATGTTTACGTTTTCTTTCTATAAGAACCATTCTCGTACTTCAAGGAATATTAAAAAAAAGAACGAAATCAGTTATGCTCGAGTTATGGTCTGACCAACATATTTTGCGATTCATTTTTATTATATCATAGATTATAGATATGAAGAGTTTGTTTGTTTGCTTGACCGCGCTAATATCAGGAACCACGGGTCCGATTTGCAAAATAAGGAGACCAAAAGGAGCGGAGCAATGCGGGTAAAACCGCGGAATACAGCTAGTATTTGTATATGATTGAGGAAGATGATTGAAATCCAATTCATTTGGTAAATCTTTTGCGAAAGGTCGTTAGTCATTTTTGTATTTAATAAATGAATATTAAATGTGTTAACTAACTTAATTACTGAACGTTAATTGTCTCTGAGAGGGAACTCAGAGGCATAAATTAATTATTACTTTCCTAAATTCTTATGTGTTCTCGTAGAGACTTTGCATAAAATAATAGACCTGTATAGTGTATTCTCGTGGAATAACAGAGACAGTATTCACTAGAAAGAAAGAAAGAAAGAAAGGAGTAAACAAAGAAAGAAACATTTATTTACACACCACAGTACAATTATTTTTCTTTTTTAAACATTGCTTCTTTGTGAATATTTTGATATTCTATTTAAGTCACAGTCACTAGATTTTTTCTCCATGCTTTTTTGAAAGTCGTATGCAAAAAATCTATCATTGATTTGTAATACTATTTCCACCGAAAAGAACCGCTAATAAGCTCTATTACTTTCTTAAAACAAGCATAAAACATAATAATATATTATGACGCGTACTCCACCACTGCAAACCTGTCAGTTCGCTGCCAGAAGTTTGAACTTTGTTGGGTAATATCGGATTTCTGGATTCCTAGGACTTAAGAAACTAGGTGAAAATAGTGTTGATATTTTCCTCTTAAAATAGACAAAACTTGTAGTTTTAAAAATAATATTAGAATGAAATAAAAACAACAAAAATTATGGACAATATACACAGATCCTATATGTAACAGATATAATATTTTAATTATGTTTATAAAGTTTTTATTTCCATAAAAATACACAAGACTTGCATTTTAATTGCGAAATTTGTTTGTTAGAGCATATAAATATTTTTCTTGCCGCTCTGTTGTGCAATAAAATGGTATGATTTGATTATAACAAACTTATTATGACTGTAGTCGTAAATAAAGGTAACACAGAGTAATGTTATACAGAGCCATTAATTTGCACATAAGTACCTACCATAGAGTAATGTTAAACAGAGATATTTTATTAATAAAAATTGTTCATAAAATGTTAAATTATTCTTATTCAGTATTAATTTGAAATGATACAGAAAGCATTCTCTGAGGATTGAAATAGATATCAAAGGAAGCTTCTCCTCATTAACCTTGCATAATTCAGTTACAACTGAATTTACTGTCAGCAGTTCAGCACCAGTTTATTATAATTATATTTAAATACTCTTTAGTATTTCGTTTATTATTTTGAAAATGTGTATGCATTCCAAGAAGATTTTATGAACAGAAATCATGTTATAAACGTTTATAACATGATTTCTGTTCATAAATTCATCTAATTGAATGAAGTGTGTGTACATGTGATTTATACAGAATTACAGAATTAATTATCATCTTCTGTTTAATCATCTCTTCTGTCTTTAGAGTTCTGCTTAGGAGTTCTGGCAGTTAAAATTTATAAATAGCACTCTAGCGGTCCGCCCCGGCATCGCCCGTGGTACCTACATGTTTAAACTATCCTATCTCTCAAGTTGGATCGAACTGCATATGGTGTGAGAATTTTATTATAATCGGTTAAGTGGTTTAGGAGTCCATTGAGGACAAACATTGTGACACGAGATCTATATTTATAAAAAGCATTTGAATTCATTTGACCTTTATCTTTCGTAGCATCAAGCATGACTAGCTTTTCGGCCCGACTTCAGCCGCTTTGTCTTATACTTAGAAAATTAAATACTAAAAGCTACTTCGAGAATCATGTATTAAAAAAACGCATCAAAATCCGTTGTGTAGCTTAAACATTATCTTCTAAAGTTTTGGTGCGATAAAAACATCCCTAGTCCATTCAAACCAAAAAACGTCACAAAAACGTTAGTAGGTACATAATTTAGGGATTTAAAGTTTTTTACTCTTGTCTTAAAATCCATACTAATATTATAAATGCGAAAGTAACTCTGTCTGTCTGTCTGTTACTCAATCACGCCTTAACTACTGAACCAATTTGCATGAAATTTGGTATAGAGATATTTTGATACCCGAGAAAGGACATAGGATAGGTTTTATCCCGGAAATCCTACGGGAACAGGTGTTTCTTTGAAAACGCGGGCGAAGCCGCGGGCGGAAGGCTAGTTAGAACATATTTCAACTCACGTAATAAGCTATGTATTAATACATCTTAGGGGAATATATTTCAGCGTCTCTGTTACTTCGACCAATTAAACTGAGCTATAAAAATGCTCGTCTTGGGAGTTTTGTCATGACACATTTCAATGGAAAAATTAAGGGGACATTTCTTAAGATTATGCTCCATTGTTAATTTTTCCGGTAATAATAATGATTGTTAGAATTTTCCTGTTTAATTTTTTTAAGTTATTTGAAGCTCGCGACTTCACTTGGGTATAATTATTTTCAAATTTTTGTACGTGGAAAATAAGATTATTTTTATCTTTTATAAGCTTCATAGCATAGCATTACTCGATAAATAGATGCTATTTGTATTTATCAATAAAATATTTTTCTTATCGCACACATGGTTCCTGAACTAAGACCTAACAAACCAATTCTTCAGCTTTATAATATTAGTATAGACAATAGACATACAATATATACTTGGAAGAGAATAAAACGTATAAGAGTAAAGTCGTGAATATGATACTAGTTAAGTTTTAGTGTTATAGGTTGTGTGCATTTTTATGATATAAAATGGCGTCAATTGCCCACGCGTTCGCGGAATATTGGCGCCGAATATTTGTACCATTAAGTTGTATGAGGTTTTATACCAAAATAAAATGGTAATAATCGCTTATTTTTGTCTCTGAAAACCTATTATAATATACTATATAAAAATAAGACGGGTTCTCCTTCCTGACGCTATAACTCCAGAACGCACGAACCGATTTCCACGGTTTTGCATTCGTTGGAAAGGTCTCGGGCTCCGTGAGGTTTATAGCAAAGAAAAGGTGTCTCTGGTGGCGAAATGGAGTTTGCCCGGTTTGCTAGTTATATAGAAATATATTTAAACATAGACAATGTGGCGCAGTTTTTAAAGGCTCGATTTTTGAATGAAGCGTAAATATTCCAAACTAGCTGTGCTTGGCGGTTTCACCCGCATTGCTCCGCTCCTGTTGGTCTTAGCATGATAATATATAGCCTTCGTCGATAAATGAGATATCTAACACCAAAATAATTTTTCAAATCGGACCAATAGTTCCTGAGATTAGCGCGTTCAAACAAACAAACAAACTCTTCAGCTTTATAATATTAGTATACATAAGCTTTACTATTAGTTTCCAAAAAAAAGTAGGTCACCTATTTACACATCAAAGAAAACAATTATCTACTAATGCTATAGCGATAACTTATACATTACTTGTGATTGTGATTCATTAAAAAGCACATTGTTGTAACCAATGTAACAACAACCAGTACCAACATTGAAAACAGTATTTTCTAATACCTCTCGAAAAGCCATAGTTTATTCTAGAACATTCTCGTATCTCCCATGTGAAACCTAACAATACTGTTCATCAAACGCCACATGGAACAAAAACCCTCATACAAGTTTAAATAAACTCCAAAAAATTGGTCAAGTGCGAGTCGAACTCGCGACACTGAGGGTTCCGTACAAATAAGCAAGCACAGATAATAATATAATACTGTATGTAGTATTTGAAGTATTATTTTCACCCATCCAATTTATGTCCGTGCCAACCGGTGCTTCACCTGTATTTTTTAATACATATTATTTTGTTACTGTAGTGGCATCATTGAGATAATATTAATATGGAGACGACACCGCCTACATCACTTATGTTCCGCTCAACAGATTTTGTACGTGGTGTCTCCTCCATACGTAGTAATATTATCTCAATGAGTGGCATCAACAATACACAATATCTGAAAATTTCAATAACTTTCTACAAATATGAGATACAGCCTGACTGCACAGACAGATAGATAAACAGACAGACGGATAGCAAAGTCTCAGTAATAGAGTCCCGTTTGATCATGTTTCACCCTTTCGGTACGGAACGCTAAAAAAACACATGTGAAAATTGTTTTGATAAATTGGATCAAAGATTTCACAGGTCATGTGTGAAAAGGATTTTTTTCGAGCTCTGACAATATCGAAACGCAGGTAAAATAATCTATTTTGGTAGGTTTCGATTGAATTTTTGTGTAAATGTTGATTGGAGTATGCAAAGCTTATGTATATTACACTTGTATGTTACACTGTTATGGCACAAGGAACAGAAATAGAATTGAAATGCCATTTTTCCGATTAGCTAAAGTTAAAAATTCATTTATGGGTCAAGGTATACGCTTTTACAATAGAATTCCTCATAATATTAAAGAGTTTAGTAGTTAGTTCTAAATTTAAAACTTATATAAAAAATGTACTAGTTCAGAGAGCGTACTACAGTATTCAGGAATATATGGACGATAAAAACCCATGGAGGGTTGTCGCGAAAAAACCACAGGACAGTTCTTTGGCATATTATTATAATATATTATGATGTTACAACTTACATATGTATTTTGTAAAATTGTAAAACTGACATGATTTAAAAGAGCAACTATGGAGTTTCTTGCCGGTTCTTCTCCGTAGATACTGCTTTCCGAATCGGTGGTAAATTTTAAAATATGTAATGACGTTTCAAAAGTGCTTCTATAAGAAGTCTAATTGAATAAATAAATGTTTGAGTTTGAGTTTGAAATTATTTATTTACTCTTTATTGTACAAAAGTCTTATAAAATAAAAGTAAAATAAAACCATTCAAAATGTAGAGGTACAAATGGCGTAATACCTATATAGGTCACCTGATAGTTCAAATGACCCATAATTTTTTCAACATGGGCCTGTAGTCTATAAGGCGTGCAGCTACTAAACTACCATAAAATACTAGATACAGAGATACTAGTTACGAAAATTTACATCTTCTTTCTTTCTTTATATGGCAAACTATTTTATAATTGTCTCAAAGAAATCAATCCCTAATCGATATATTATAAAAACTTCTTTCTATTGCGGGTAGAAACGATTTTCTTCTACCTTCACATACAAAAATCTCATCTACCTTTGGGCAAATAATATTTAGATTGTTTGAGTAGCAATCAGGATAGTCAATAAAATCTAATACTGTTTTCCAAGGAGGATAATATCTAACTACCTTTGGCGTGTATTTACTGGTATTTTCTAGTATTTGATTTAAATTATCTTTCAAGATGGTTGGAAGCTTTATTGGCTAAATTAGTCCTATTTATTGTTGAATTAATAATTTAAATTATATTCTACGCTAAAGATCTGTGTTTGAAATACATAAAACATTTTTTTTTAATTTCTCTTACTCAAACCTCGTCCTGACTATCAAATTAAAAAAATTATATCAAATTGGTGCAGCTTTTCTTAATAATTTAGCTTGTAAATACATTTCAGGGATTCATTTTGAGATCGATAAGTTAATAAATTGTTGTATACGCCATTTATACACAAAAGGGGAGAAGGCAACTACTTGTTCTTAAAATTTGCATAATATTTCATACTGAATTTTATATGTTCACCATGTGGTGCCTCATCCACTTAAATAAATGGATGTGGCATACGCTGAGTGGTTACACTTTCCCCATTCTTAATATACATTAACGCATAATATACGTTATATTTCCGTGTCTAATAATTAATTTACTTTTTCTGACTTTTGTTAACTCCC
The DNA here is from genome assembly GCF_061535395.1 of Colias eurytheme. Classification (NCBI taxonomy): domain Eukaryota; kingdom Metazoa; phylum Arthropoda; class Insecta; order Lepidoptera; family Pieridae; genus Colias; species Colias eurytheme. Next base: position 1,871,028 of record NC_143004.1, read on the forward strand.
TACATATTTTCGCATTTTACCTACATATGATCGCATTCGCACAACTATAACGATTATCATAAGATTTTAATTTTTTTTATTATTTTAACACATAAGTATTTTTCCTAATAATTATTTTAACTATTCAAAGTTCTTTTAAAATCTTTTATTTGTGTTTGTTTAGTAACAAAACATGCGTATCTTTTACAATACACAATTGAAATTAATCAACCAAGAGTTCAATCTGGACCTTCAGTATTAATACGAAATATTATTTAATATTCTTTGCTATTAATCAACTAAATATCCCAAAACCTGCCCATTTATTTCGAGAGGTCGTTGAAGCATTGGTACCGTCAGCAGAATAAATAGGGTCATATAAATATACCTGTACGTATTAAATGTAAGGAAAAACGGTACATGATAATAAATTGCAGACGGTATCCGTTTAATAAAGTAATGTATTTACTCAACTGCTCAAAAGAGAGTAATGTTTTCGGGTTATAAATATGTGTGAAATTTATACTGTGTTCGCGACTTCGTTTGTGCATTTTTAAAAACAGATAAGAATACAATGAAATTTTTTCATAATAATAAATTCCTTAATAGTCGATTATTGTTTAAAAAGTAATTTTCAAATCGGACCCACGGTTCCTAAGATTAGCGCAAGTAAACAAACAGTTCACTTTTATAAGTTACATGTAGAGTTTCGCAAAAATAGAGTTGGTACAGAGTAGTAATTAGTTACTAACTGTATTGTTAGATGCAATGTAAATATTCGTAACTCTACTATACTAATATTAAAACTTTCAAATTTCATTAATTAGTTCGTAGAAAAACGTATGAAATATAGATTCGAACAGCTCAAATTTCAAGCTAGATTGTAAGCCGAATTCAGAACAGAATTCCTGTTACGTAATTAGAAATTAAAAAAAAAACTAGAATTCTATAATATTTTAAAGTACCTATTTCATTGCTGTGAATAGGTTTTTTTTTCGATACTAATTTTGCTATGGCTATGACTTCCACGACTGAAAACAAAATGTTAATCATACTGATAATTAATAAAAATTACTTATTTAGGTAATTAACTTCAGCCTACAATTGCAACTGCAATGCAGGCTTCAATGGTGGTAGACAACAAATGAACTGTATGCTATTCTATCTCTGTGTAAAGTTTCATTCAGATATGTTCAGCAGTTTTTGCGTGATTTGAAGATTTGTCTAAATTATTGTAGGTGTATTTATGAAATAAGTTTCAGTACTCAGCAAGACACACAATGTAATCTAGTTACCTCTATGCTAAATTTCATCTACATTCTATGAGCCTTGTTTGCAAGTAGTAGTCCAAATCGTTCATTAATCCATCCATACATAAATACGCTCATACTTTCTCTATAATAATAAATCTTGTAGAATTTAAAAGGATTATGATTTAAAGTGTGCCGTTAAATGCGAAAATGGCAGCCGAAATAATAAAAAACAACATGATAAGAAATTACAATCGTTCTGCATAATTTTACCATTACTACATTGTAACTTATTATTTTAGTCGAAATATTGCTTTTTCATTCACATCGTACTGTTTAAAGAGGGATAGCCTGACGTTATCTTTTCTTATATATAAAAATGAATCGCAAAATGTGTTGGTAAGCGCATAACTCGAGAACGGCTGAACCGATTTCGATAATTCTTTTTTTATTATATTCCTTGAAGTACGAGGATGGTTCTTATGTAGAGAAAACGTAAACATGTACCACGGGCGAAGCCGGGGCGGACCGCTAGTCTTATATATAAAAATGAATCGCAAAATGTGTTGGTAAGCGCATAACTCGAGAACGGCTGAACCGATTTCGATAATTATTTTTTTATTATATTTCTTGAAGTACGAGGATGGTTCTTATGTAGAGAAAACGTAAACATGTACCACGGGCGAAGCCGGGGCGGACCGCTAGTTGTGAATAAATTGTAAAAATTGAAGTGGGATGACAATTTTTTTATAGTTTGATAAATATAAATAGTTTGATTAATTGTTCACGAATGACATGTGATTAATAATAATTAATCTTTGATATTCATGAAATATAATTAGATGCAAAAACTATTAAAAAAAATCAGAATAGGGATATAGGTGTGTTTTAGATTTCGCGCGGACATGATTATTCAAAACAATATTATTATTAAATTTGTACGTGACATATTTAAAACTACATAATATTAAAGTAGAATAGGTTTCTTAATTTTAAAAATTTTCATGCACAAAATAGGCGGGTGACCTCGAGTCGCAGTAAATTACTTGTTTAATTATTATAATAGTTAGGTAAGAGGCCACAGTATTACAATATTATTTCCTACAGTAAGTCGCGCGATGCCGCCGCCAGCGTAGGTACTTACGCTGCCACACGAAAATACGCTAGGGTTGCAACAAATGGGAAATAAAACAATTTTGATTATTTATTATGATGAAATCATTTATTCATATGTACATTCAAAATAATTGCGATTATTAAATCTGATGTAATTATTTGTTCATCTATATATATAAAAGAAAGTCTGTATGTTCCAACACTTATAACTCGAGTTCTACTGAACCAATTTTCATGGTTTTAGATTCGTTGGATTTGTCTCCGTCCAGAATAGAAGAATAAATCATAAAAACAACAAAAACTAGACGAATAAATATTTTCCCAAAATTTTGATTTTCGTACATGTCAATCATTAGTTGTCAATCCTGTCAAATACGGAAAATAATGTTTGACATTCATGCGTTCAAAAATGTATTATGTGTAAAATAATAAAAAAATAAAAAGGGTGAATAAATATTGTTTGTATTTATTTTAAAATCAATTATTAAAAAGTGCAATAAAAGCAGATACATAAAAATTCCTCAAATGTTTGTGTTTACGCGTGTTTTCAGAAATTAATAAGGTATTTTTGGTGGGGAAACTAACCAAGAAGTTTAGTTCGATTAATTATTAAAAAAAATTCTATAAAAATGTAAAAATTCTGACAATTATTTGTTGCGATTTCGTCGACTGCGTCAACAATATTGCTATAAACAAGCTAAATTGCGTTTTGAAGATTACATCCATTTATGCGATGCAATTAGCACAGAAGAAGGTGCAGAAAATGTTGGTCTATTGATTATTTTACCGGCGACATACACAGGTAGCCCAAGTGAATATGCGCAAGATGCAATGACATAATAATATGTTCGTCATTATGGTCGGCCAGATTTATTCATTACATTTATATGTAATCCGAAATGGATGGAAATTATTCAACTGCTACTTCCCGGACAAATATCAAGTGATCGGCACGACATCACCACACGTGTTTTCAAGCAAAAAATCCGATCACTGATGGATTACATTAATGGAACACATCTTTGGGATTATTCAATGATGGATGTATTCAATCGAATGACAACAATCTGGCTTGCAGCATGCACACATTTTAATTTGGTTAGTCGAAAGGATTCGGGCAGATAAAATATATGAGTGTGCGGGGATTGCTAATCCTGAAACCGATCTAGACCGACATAACGTTGTTATCACGAATATGATTCATGGACCGTGTGACACCATCAACCACCAATCACCATGCATGGTTGATACAGAGACCATCACAGGCAACGATGGTTACCCACTGTATCAGCGTCGATCGCCCAGTGATAATGGTAAAATTATTATCACAACTAAAGTAAAACGAAACGATGGCGTGGTCGATAACAATTAAAGAATGAAAAGAATTAATCCATGCTGCAAAAATTATTAAAATTCAATCATTTTTCTCTGAGACGTGTTTGAAGTAATAAAATAAAATACTATTACATATCAATCCATATAAATATTTATGTATTTTGTATCATTGTATTACGTTCATCAAAGCATAAATTAGTTCAGCTAAAAGGTAACACAACATTCATTGACAGGGCGGTACAAAGTTCGCCGGGACAGCTAGTAAATATATAATTACAGATATTGCACTGCTAAATATTATTTACGTGGACACTTTATTTTTGGATGTTCTTAATTGTATATTATACCATTTAACTAAGTAATGCATTCGCATTGGGATGTACAATCTGATTAGAAAATAATGAGGACAACATATACATAGCTTTGATTTTAATTCAACAGATACAATTAATACAATCTTTCTGAAATATTGTTTCCTTCTGGGATTTCAACGTAGATTTACATCCGTAAACGGAACAGTTTTTGCGCGTCATTATAGAATATGTAAGTACCTATGTATAATAAAATTATTACACAAAAAGTACGACTGCGTCGTCCTTTCGCGATAGTTAATGCAAACTCAGTGATTGCATTTAGCGGCCCGCGTCGCCCGACCCCCCGCCAGTTCCCCTCCGTTTCTCTGCACAAGTACATTCGTCGCCATACTGGAGTAAGAGGCTTAGTAATTTTAGTTTTAATTCTACCCTCTTGCGTGAGTTCAGCAGGCAGTTCAGTAGTAAATATTTAGTAATCTGTGATGGTAGGTAGTTTGAAAAAAGGTAGTCCTTAATGTGCATGTCACAAGCAAATTGTACAATTTCCTCTGTTTACAAACGGCGTCTGTCACTTTACAAACGCTCGGCATATTGTTAAAGTGAAACTTTTATTACATCGTCTTAAACTTTTTGGTCTGTGTAGCGCATGTCGCGTGTATCGCGGCTGCCGAGTAGGTATACCTACTCGGCACGCGACATGCGCTACACAAAGCAGTGTTCGGAACCGTTCGAACAGTTTCACTTTTACCGTGGTTTCATAAAACCACACAACATTTTTTTTTCTAATGGTACGTTCAGACGCGTGGCAAGCAGTCTGGCAAGCAGCCCGGCAAGTAACTCGGCAAGCAGCTCGTGCGCTTACGGTACAAAGAAATAAACACGGGCGTATGCAGAAACAACATGTTAACATGTTTGTGTTGTGCTTGAACGCAAGCGTCTGAACCCATCATGAGGATTTAATTTTTCCAAGCGTCCACAAAAAGACGATCGCAAGCTGACGTCACTATTTCTGTGTAAAGTCCGGTCGCGGAGCAGGAAGAATTTCGTACATTAACCTGTTATTACCTGTCACTGTCACTCCCTTGTAAAAATAATGTGTCTTGCTCGCACAGGTGCAATGACCGCCGTCCTTAGGGATTGTAAACCTTTAACCTGAGAGCGTAAGGTTTGTGTTTGCTTGGTTGGTGTCAGGTGTTCAATTATGATTTTGTGAATTCAAAATTTATAAGAATAAACTTCAAACTCTTTATGTCCAATCAAAATCCGCCTAAGTCGAAATCGCGTGTTAGACTAACTATCTACTATTCTGTAATATTGTACATAGTAAATTATTTTTTGAAAAATAAGGTCATAAAGAAGTTTCACTTCTTATGTGTGTACACGCACAGTTTTTTTATATAATATATCGTGGTTATTGGAAAATTTAAAATGTAACTAACTAATAAGTATTGTAAATGAATAAATGACATTAATTTAATAAATTAGTAAAAAACATTTTCTCCTCCAAATATTTCATGTAAACTGCACTTCATTCAAAAATGTTTGTGACCACTGTCAGTAGGTAAAGAGGTCATTGTACGAAATTCTTTCTGCTCCGCGACCGGCAACGAATCTATCCTCTTATCCATATCAAAAATTTCTGATTACGTATACGCCATAGAATCCTTTATTTATTAATTATTAAATCTAGCAATAATCTATTAATATTACGTCTAGCAATATAAATTCTAGCAGGCAAAAGAACCGTATAAAAATTATTCAATTTATAAAACGCTCCGTATGTAAAGAGCCTAACCTTTGATATCGCCGACAAGATAAATAGCGACAGAACATTGGGCCTCGTGTCCAGGTTAACAAATTGTGTACATCGCAACCGGGGAATAAATTGCAAGGGACACAGCCTAGCAATTCTATTTTACTTAGGCTGCCGACACATTTGTCGTGTTGGACAAGACTTTTTATAAGTTTCTTTGTGAATGTACGAAACAATTTTAGTGTAACAACTTTTTTGAAGGGAACAAATGAGTTTCAGTTACTTATTCTTATATGGGATAAAGATATCTTCATTAAATATATATATACGGTTTTACCTTTACTATTTATAAATGAAATGTTTATTTAATAATAATTAAAAACCTATAAAATTTGTATTATGTTTGATAATCAATTTATCGAGGAAGGTTTATTATTCGGTTATATATTGGTCTTAGTGTGATATTGATATAGCCTGCCTTCTTCAATAAATAGGCTATCTAACACCGAAAGAATTTTTCAAATCGGACCAGTAATTTCTAAGATTAGCGCGTTCAAACAAACAAACTCTTCAGCTTCACAATATTAGTGTAGATTGGCTCTTTCATCATAATTATAGCCTTTAGTCTCGGTTAGGAACTAAGCTGGTAATATGACGGTAAACTCCACCCATACATACGACAAATATATCTAGCAAGAAGTGGGCGTACTACGTATTACTAGAAGCTTGCCCCGGCTTTTCCCGGAATAAAATAACCTTATAAATATTAAAGTTTCTAATGGTAAAAATGGTCTATTGAGTACTAGCTTTCCACCTACAGCTTCGCCCGCGCAGTCAAAGAAAAACCCGCATAGTTCCCGTTCCCGTGGGATTTCCGGGATAAAACTAACCTATTTCGCGGGGTAAAAAGTAGCCTATGTCCTTTCTCAGGTATCAAAATATCTACATACCAAATTTCATGCAAATTGTTTTAGTAGTTTAGGCGTGCTTGAGTAACAGACAGACAGACAGAGTTACTTTCGCATTTATAATATTAGTATAGTATGGATTAGTATGGATTTGTGAGTTTATTCGTTACATACAAAAATACAATTGCTTATTATAAGATAACATTCCCACTTCTACCTTCGAGAAGCTTCCAGAAAACAGTAATGTACTTATTAGATTACTTCTCAGAGATTCCAAAGTCTTAGCAGTTCCACGACCTTTGATATCATGTTTATTTTCCGCATAATATCTGGAAGTTTTCTTAAAAATATTCACTTGCTACAAACTAATAAATAGCACTGAACCATAAAACTGTCGGGGAAATAAACTTATTAGAACATCGCCCATCAGTTTGTAAAAACATAGGTTTTTATACATGAGCGTTTTAGGCGCGTTTGTTGCATTTTAGGTTATTCTCTATGGATTTGTTTTACATCGGAAATTATAAGCTAGACGACATCGAAATAAAACTATGTATATGTATTTAGTTTTGATGACGGTTTACATTTTCAGATTAACGATTCAACTACCTACTATTAAACAATGAACCAGTTGAGTTTTTAAGGTTCGTGGATAATATTTCTTCACATCTACGCGTAGATGTACGGTCGAATTACTAGATTAAGTATTTGTTTTCTTTTTATAAATAAATGTATGTTGTTGTGTGTGTTGTTTTTAATAATAATTTTGTGAGATTGTGCTAACTTTTGAGAGTGATAGAATAATGTTTTGTAAGTTTTTTTACTGAAATCTTCACTTCAATGTTAAAATCTTAAGTTTTAACTCGTCTTATTTTTTCGAACGTGTTTAAGGCAATAAAAATATTGAAAATAACAAAACTGCTTCGTCTGTAACAAGCTTTACTTACGAAGAAGGTTCCTCACATTTCGTTAGTTTATTTTTAAAACAATTTTATAGAGACGTTGGAAACATATTGAACTAAACGATTTTGTTTTTGAGAATTTGGATGCAATAAAGTTCCGTGCAATGAGTAGTTCCAGATTTTTCGTACTTTTTATCAAAATAAATGTAATTTTTCAGAACTTAGTTATAATTTAATGTTAAATTGTTTTAGAGATGATTTTCTTGGTAAACTTAGTTTTTTTTTTTATTGAAGTGATAGTTAATAGGAATGATTGTTTAGTTAGAAAATGAGGGTATGGTAATAACTAATAAGTAGTACCTTCTCAGCTATGATTATGAATTTATGAATATTTTTATGTAGCTCTAGTTAACAACAACGTTTAGACTTTAGATACATTTAATATAATATTGTTATTTGTTCTCAAATTAATTCTAAACCATCGATAAATCCTTTAAAATTAAACAAACTATTCCACGTATGAAGCTTTGTCTCTCTACATTTTATTTAGGTACTCATATTGTGCTATTGGCGCCATTTTCTACATACAAAATTAAGAATTCACTACGAGTATTCCATTAATTGCTGCCACTATCATAATAATATAGTTACATAGGTATTTTACTTTCAAATGTGCAACCCCATGCAAAGTCCTTCATGAATACTCATAATATAAGAATAGACTTTATTACCTTTCTCTAAGAGCCACGTAACAGTTTTTATTCGTGTTCCATTTTACTTTACTTTAGCGTATTGTCATTGTGAAAGTAAACAGCTATTAACATGGTACAATCCCGGATTAAGCTAAGAGGCAATAGAGGCCCTAAAACAGTGCCCTGGCAATGTATTATTTCACAATATAATGTTTTCTGATGTATTAACTATTTCTTAATAATAATTTTTTATTATTAAGAAATAGTTAATACATCAGAAAACGAATATCGAAAGTTCACATAAGAAAGTGCACATAAACTGTTATTTTGTTATGAATTTGTAAGTTGTTACATGTCAAATATTATTATTTGATCGAAATTTTAAATAAAATTTCGAATTCCCATACTCAAAAATAGAAAAAAATATCCCGTTGAACAATAAAACATGACCTATCAACTACGTTTATTAAAGAAAAAGAGGCCCCAATTCTATCACGGGGCCCCTAAATACAGTCCGGTCTTAACATGCAGTATAAATGTCAAATATTTACAAGCAAGTTATTTAACGTGTTATGTGAAGGAAATGAAGTGCTTTTGTAACATTATGATTATTGGATGTACGGCATTATTACTATGTATGTTGTTGTTTTAACACTAAAATTTATTCATTTTTATTTAATTACAAATTTCTTCGGGGGAAAATTGTGTAATAATTGTTAAATACCATTAAGAAAGTTACAGAAAACAATAATTCACGTTTCATAATAAAATAAAACGGATACTTTTATAATAAAAATTAGCAAGAAAATTTCGCTTTTTAAATTAATTAGTTCTAAAAACATAAAATGTAACGACACTGAAATAAAAAGTATAATCTTAATATTTGCTTAAAACAGAGCATAGTTATGCTAATTTGCTTTTATAAAATATTTTCTTAAAAGGTGAAATATAAAATTTAAATAAACCACGCGAAAAAGCTTCGGAACACAAAAGTGTTAGAAGCTTGGCTATAAAAATATAGCTAGAGTTATATTTTTAGCCAAGTTTCGTAAAGTAACGTTTGTATTTATTTTTTAAGGAATGTAATAAAAACAATAGGTCAACATACAACAACAAACAAAAATACTTTATAATTATGCACCAACATTGTTTAACTTAGAAGCAACGAAAAAAAAAAAAGTTGAGCACAAATTTACAGGCGGTCTTATCACTAACTAGCTGCTCCGCGCGGTTTCACCCCCGTGGCTCCACTCCTGTTGGTCGTAGCGTGATGATATATAGCCTATGACCTTCCTCGATAAATGGGCTATCTAACACCGAAAAAATTTTTCAAATCGGGCCAGTAGTTCCCGAGATTAGCGCGTTCAAACAAACAAACAAACAAACTCTTCAGCTTTATAATATTAGTATAGATGATATCTTCCAGACAACCCGGTGGTCAAGGAAAAAACAATGAAAGACCTACTGTTTATTTCTTAGCAAAAATTAACTATATAGGTAATAGGTATAATAACTAGCTGTGCCCCGCGGTTTTACCCGCAGTGCTCCGCTTCTATTGGTCTTAGCGTGATGATGTATAGCTAATAGCCTTCCTCGATAAAGGGGCTATCCAACACTGTAAGAATTTTTCAAATCGCACTAGTACTACCTGAGATTAGCTTGTTCAAACAAACAAGTCAGCTTTATAATATTAGTATAGACTAGCGGTCCACCCCGGCTTCGCCCGTGGTACCTACATGTTTACGTTTTTTTCTGATCTGATCTCTAATTTTGTTCAAAATGCAATATAGCCTATGTTGCTCAGTGAAGATGCAGCTTTCTAATGGTGAAAGAATTTTTGAAATCGGTCCAGTAGTTTATGCGTGAAAACCATACATACATACATACATAATTACAAACCTTTCCTCTTTATAATCTTATCTTATCTTCTTATATATAAAATTCTCGTGTCACAATGTTAGTCTGCATACTCCTCCGAAACGGGTGGACCGATTCTCATGAAATTTTCTGTGCATATCGGGTAAATCTGAGAATCGGCCAACATCTATTTTTCATATGTACCACGAGCGAAGCCGGGGCGGACCGCTAGTATGTATATAAAATTCTCGTGTCACAATGTTAGTCTGCATACTCCTCCGAAACGGGTGGACCGATTCTCATGAAATTTTCTGTGCATATCGGGTAAGTCTGAGAATCGGCCAACATCTATTTTTTATATGTACCACGGGCGAAGCCGGGGCGGACCGCTAGTATTAGTATAGATGTGATTCAACCAAAATAAAACTGACATGTTCTAAAAATAAAAAGCTTAACGCCATGTGACATTTATGAAGACGCACTTGGCCTACGTGCTGGATTATGCCCTAAGCCTCCATAGACTGTTGTCCCAGTAAGCATTAGATATTCGCATAATGTATGTACCATAATATAAAACAAGATCGAATGAAAGCTCTAGAAAAAATATCTTACAGACAATAATATTTTCACAGAACAAAAAAAAAACAGTCGCTCCAAACACATAAAAAAAATCTAGCCAAATCTGGTGACATTTTAACTTAAGTTAGCGGAACTTTCTTTAAAACGCCCTCAAAATTAATTTTATATTTTCCCACGAACAAATATTTGAATACAATTCATTTCAATACCAATAATATCGCGTAAATAAAATACAAAACCTAATTTCGCTTCCCTCACAACCAATAAGCTTCGAATCAATGAAAATAAGGACGATATATTCAGACAGTATTTAAATATGTTGATGAATAACGAAATAAATGCGTGTGTATCCGAATTATATAAATTCAATGGAACCTACAAATGCTCTTAGTGTTTATTGAGTATATTTTTCATTTTAAAATTTAAAAGAGAAAGTTCTCAATCCAACTGTATTATTTTGGGTTGGTTACCTCAGAACTTTTACTGAGTGAATCGATTTTGATGTACTTTTTTATTGAAATTACTCTTTAAAGCAAAGCAGATGATCGGACGGTGAAAATCAGTAGATATTATATGGGTCATTGTCAAATTTTGCGCAGGTAAACGTAACTGCAGATTTCAAAAATGTGAAAAAGAAAATATTTTAAAATTGAACTTTTCTTTATGCCTGTGCCTGTTAAAACAACTGAATTAGGGTTAATTTAAGTTGGCCGCGATGTTTAGCTAATAATTTAAGATTTATTTCAGATTTAGTGCGTCAGGGTGGTGAAAAAATACAACTCTGTTATCATTATACTTTACCTTTTATCATAAAATTAAATAAGCCAGTCGCACATATTTTGGCTTTTATATTAATTACAGTCTTATAGCTTATAATAACCATTAGAAGTACAAGCTTTTTTTAAGTTTTACAGTAATTCATTTAAAGTTTTAGTCAACTCTGTTACTTTATGAATAATAACAAACCTTAAATTCTACACAATTCCATGAAATATCTATAAATTAACAGCTAATTACAACATATAACCGCTTCATTAACTGGCAAATTAACCTATTGTAATATAGCAGTATTATATTGAATAGCTTTTCCTAAATTTCGTAAATATGTTCTTTAATCTTCGGGACACGAAAGTAACAGAGTTGTAACACAGTAACTTAGTTGTTCTTTTTGTACTATAAGTGAATAAATTGCATACTCTTGATATGTTTTCACGTTCGAAAAGATTGATTTTGGTTTTTAAGGTGATGAATTAATTTTTCTAACATTTACGGCCCTTTTTAAACCTTCGTAATTTTTATATTATTAAAGTTGTCGTGATGAAAATTCTTGACAAGAAAATTCAATAGTAACACAATACGTCTACCGTTTTAGAAACATGATTCCATGATATTTTCTCGATAGAAAAAAAATACAAAGTTCTCATTGTTATTTTTTTTTAATCTCTGGCATCTTCAAAATAACAAACGTAAAGTTACGACTTTTTGGATATTAACTATAAAATATACAACCTATACGTCTACCGTGTTAGAATTTTGAAATATGCGATGGTTTTGAAATAAACAAGAAATACTTGAAATTAGCGAGCGACCAGCCAATATAGCGAGAGCCGCCCTGTACCTTCCTACCCCGATCGCTGCACGAGTCATTCCCGCTACGGCCGTCACACGGGGAACTTGTGTCGCTCGCGCAATCGTATAATAGGGTGACAACACGATAAGACAAAATGAGACAAATGGGGACAATAAAGAAAATAAGAAGAAGAAACATAAAGGTTGGAGGAAAAAGAATGCTTACAATTGGAACAAATTAATGAAGTAAGTTGGTTTAATTTTAAATTTGATGATAATTGTATTATAGACGATGTTTGATATGTACCCCTGTTTTAAGTACATAACGAATGTGTAAGATTTTTTCATTTATAGCATAGATAATCTTTTCAGAAATCCGGAATCCAGAAGGAAAATAAACCCACTGATTGTTCACAATGTGAACCCACTCCTTCGTAAGTACCTTTATTCAGTCAAAAATGTATGTTATCAACGCTCTAAGTACTGGTTTTATCGCATGATTCCATTTTTAGCAAAAAGCAACAAAGTGCAAAGAAATAAAAAATCATGGTGAACTTAGTGGAAGTATGGTGGATGTAATATGGAACAGGAGCTCATTGGAGTAGTATTATATTTAAAAAAATACGAAAAAATTTCAAGAATTACATTTCTTAGTAGGTGGTAGATAAGTATGTTGTATAAAGAATTTGATGTTGATATTTATTTCATTTATACTTACTATACCTGTGCGGGAAATTGCTTAGTACTAAAACGGATTTATATTCATATTTACATAGTAATGTGAGTTTTCATTTCGAAAAATTTTGTGTAAGTATATTAAATTGAGTTCCTGGGTGATCTGGAAACACAATTGGGCCCGGAAGATGGCGCTGCAGTCACTCCTCCTAATCACATGAACCGATTTGGATGAATATTTGTGTGCACATTTCATTGTTGTGGGATGATTGGTTGATTCGTTTTCACATTAGCTAATACATATTATTATGTATTTTTGTTGTAAACTTAATTTAATGTTTATAATACATTATTATTGGTATAAATAAGCCAGTGTTCGTCTCACATTGCTGCACCTGCCTACCTACCCTACAAGGGCCTAACTTTGTTCTGGCTATTTTATTTTGATTATTTGTAATGAATAATTACAATTATAATAGAGTGCAAAAAATAAATACATGCGTCAATATATTTTGTGTTTTTTTTTAAACAATTTTTTTATTTAAAAAAATATCATTCCGACCGCGGCTTTGCCCGCGTGGAATTAGGTTATATCGTGAATCCTGTTTTTTCCCACAGAAGTGTTCAGTTCGGATAAAAAGTATCCTATGTGTAAATCCAGGCAATTAGCTATATTTTATCAAAATTGGTAATGTAGTCTTGACGTGATTAAGTAACAACTAACAAAACAATATACAAATTAACATCCAAAGTTTCGCATCAGTTTTACTGTATTCCACTCTTGACTTTGACTGAGAAGAATTAGGGTTTATAACTTCTTTCAGAAAAAGTACCTTTCATTTCTGGGCATGATGTAATATCTACGTCAGCATCAAATTCTATCTAAATCAATTCAGTAGTCCGCGTTATTGAGTACCATTTCATTTTTTCAGAGTAACAATATTTTTTTGTTATTTTAAAGATTATTTATAACCTGTATTATTTTGTAATAAAGTAAACATTACGAAATGATAATAATTATTAATAATGTCTAAGTAGTTGTTAAAAAGAAGATTATTTGTTTATAAGCAAGAAAATAAAACCAATAAATCAACAATTAAATAAATGTATAACAATATTATAACTGTATGACGACTCCATACATGTTTGTCCCGAGTCGGCCAGCGGCAGCGCGGCGAGTTTGCAAGAATGACATCGCGCACACCCGCGTTCGCGATAGCGAGCTATTAGACTCCGCCCGCCAAGCAGTGGATTTTTTTTTGTGTATCGTCTTAAAACATTTTCCTTACATGTGGGCTGATTTTTTTCATATGAAACTTTGATCCACAGCAAGACATTCTTTTATAATTAGTATTTCCTGCCTAGAGAATTTAACGGCCTTCCTGTCAAATATTTTATCAATAGCATACTTTTCCTTCCGATTCTTAACTTTTTCATGGCGTTTTTTAATAGCATTTAGGTACTGGATTTACTGGATTGCCGTCCTTATTTTTAGACTTTTTTCGTTTTTCTCTGTTGCATTGTTTTTAATACGTCTCGTATCTCTTGTTAACTGTTTGTAATTGTTACTTCAATTTTATATAATCTGTAAATAACTGCGATATGTTTCTCTTAACTTGCTTGCTGCTCAGCTAGCGTGAGAAGCATTTTAAGGGCGTTAATAACGGCAGAATATCCTGTAACAATATCTTCAAGGTTACATTTAATTATATATGATTTATTTACATAAAACAACTCAAAATTACTTTAGGAAACCGATTATTAAGAAAAAAACATATTACAAATATAAAATTTCAAACAAAAGTTAAAGAATACATGCTTACTCAACTCTGTTACCATGAGCTAAGTAACAGAATGATGATAACAGAGTTGTAAATTTTACATTCTAAAAGACATAAATCATAGAATAATGCATTTAGTTATTTTTTTATTTCAAATTGAGCATAATTACCCCTTAAACAACAAATTGAACGTAAAATAATAGAAAAAAACTGTTTTACTTACGTTAATAGGGAGGTAGGTAACAATGTTGATGCGGAATAAAAACACGCGGCACGTTCAACGCCATGCGGTCGACTGAAATTCAATGTACCCCTCCCCGCGACCTAACGAACGACCACAATGGCTGCAGAAACCTTGCTCAAGCTAATAGAAAGTCGAAAACAGCGCCACCTCTATTTTGAGTAATTATTTATTTAGTAACATAGTAGAGCACACGATTCTAAACACTACGTGGGACAAAGTTAAAAAAAAATTTATAAAATAAATTTTAGCACTGATCGGTATTAAAATCTACTCTTAGAAATATTTACAATATTCTGTTTATAGTAATATTTTAATTGATGTGGGTTGGTATATTGGAAATTGTAGTTATTTTATATTTTCTGTAACGAAGTGCTACTTGGGACAGGTCAAATTTGTATGGAAAACCCTTCTGTTACCAGAAAAAACCACAATGTTACTTTAAAAAATAAAATAAAAAATGAAAAAATAGGCCTTTATTTTATTAATATATTATTAGTAATGCGATTAAGTTTGTATTTGCTGTAAGTTTTGAGTGACAGTTAACTTTTTAATGGTATAGAAGTAAAAAAGTTTAGAGGGACAAGTTTACCTGCGCAAAATTTGACAATGACCCATATAGTTTGGTACCTTGTTCATTTTTAACTGAAGTCACGGTATCAGGATAATTAATTATAACATAGTAGATGCTTCTTAAGTTTTTGAAGTGAAACTTCTTTATCGGGGTTGGAAAAAAATTAAGTGTAACATTTTTTCGTTACGCGTGACATTTTTCCGTTACGCGCCATCTTTGATTCGACGTATTTCTGTAAAGTTGCATACAGTAAATTATTTTTTGAAAAAATAAGGTCTTAAAGAAGTTTCACTTCTTACGTGTGTACACTAGTGTATACGCACACATTTTTTTATAATGGTAGGTGGTACAGGCCGATTAAGAAGAGCTGGAACGTCAACACATTTACACATTGCACATGTGTAGTGTCTGTGAAGACGCGCGCGGCGTGACGTCATACTACATACGCATCATGAAAAGTCTTTCCGTCTCTCTCGTACGCAGACTAGCTTATGAGGGTGAAGAGGACAATTATTGTTTTTATTTTGCAATTGTTTATAAATACAGGGTGATGTAATTTAAACAAAGACGTTAGGTATATCTACTACTAATATTCGACGAGATACTTCGCGGCACGCGGATAAGAATATTTTTTTACTTAACCTAGGTTAAATTATGTAATCATTTTAATAAGTTTTGTAAACAAAATGTAAACGCCGTAAGTTAAAATTTTCATAAATAGCTGAATAATACAGCTTTAATTGTAATGTAGCCTTATCTCTTACGTGGTAGGGTTTCGCTTGTATTGTTTCTTGGGAGTGAGCGCACGTGGTATTTGTATTGTTTTTATCGTTATTTTGAATATGACATCAAATTTAATTATTATTTGTTACTTGAATGATTTATCAATAATATATTACAATTGATTATGAGAATAAATAATTAAGTTCATCGATTGAGTTACTTTTAAATTGTAATTTTACATATAAATTATGAGAGCTTTAATAATTATATTTATCTACAATGCACTCATTTTACAATTCAAATCTACAATAATTAAACTAGAGTCGCATTTATTTTTGAACATACTGTATAGTAAAATTGCATATGTGTGAGTACTGTGAAGATGCCAGCTTTCCTTAATCGGCCAGTAACACACGGAATTAAATGTTTTTGTTTTATTTTGAAGACATATTTTACAATTATTGTATCTCATTGTTTTTATATAAATTTTCCTCTACTAAGCTACTTATTAAAAAATAAACACTAGTTAAAAAATCCCGCCAATAATTTTCACTCCATATAATGTACGATATTGTAAACATTCCTCACTCGATTTCAACATACTAATATTACCTCAAGACACGTAAAATAAATGGAATACCTGTAAAATATACGAAATTCCTGTAACTTTGATGTGACTCGCGTACCAGATTTACATACGCAAATTAAAGCGGTACTTGATATGGTAAATTTGCGCCATGTTTTCTACATTGAGTTAATTCTATTGACAGCTGTTTGATGGGATTTTCGGGGAATGTAATCATGGTGGTGAAGATGGTTTATTTATATGGTAATTTTTTATTGAGACTGCCTTGGTATAGGGGCTGACGTGAGCGTAAAATTAAGCTACTAGGTTCGATTCCCGGTTTTTAGTCTGTATTAGAACTTTCAAAACCATGAACTTGTAGGATATTTTTCAACCTTATCTAGGTTGAAAAATATCCTTCAGTTAATTCGGTCCATAAAATACCATTTTACAACTATCTCCATTCCTTTCAACTGAAAAGATGCTTTAAGATAAGTACTGAGACTTTTCTAGGAATAGAAATGAAGAGTTTGTAAATCTGTTCCGTTGAACCCGCTTATCTGCTATTTCAAATTGAAAAAGTTCGAAAAAGATTGAATACCAACGTACTAGGATAGAATAGGTACATGAAAAATGCTCCAAAAGTGGAAAAATAAATCTTTTGTGAATAGTTATCTAGATAAACCTATGTTATAAATGAAATTTGAAAGAAGAAAGAAAGAATGCTTTTATTATTGTTCCACACAATAAAAACAACTATCTACCGAAATTTATTTATGGAAACAGGGGCCGTATTATGGCCCTCTTATTCCCAGTCAGTTTACGCCGTGAATCAAACTGACTGGCAAATTCATATAATACCATAATTAACCATGGATGGTTATTGCGATCATAATATGAATTTGCCAGTCAGTTTAATTCACGGCGTACCTAATCTGTCTGGAAATAAGAGGTCATAATACGGCCACAGCACTCAAAGTGAATGACTGTATTCTGAATTATTTTATTACCTCTGAATAGTTAAAAATTGAAAAGCCCGTCATCTTCATCCATTAAATTAGAATAAACAGACAGACTACTTATTTTATTAGTGTGGTTTTAACGTTTCGACATTTACAGTCACAATAAAACACAATTGTTATTATGAATCATAAAGTCGTTGCAAATTTGGTTTATTCAGTTCAAATTATTTGTATTACGTATGTACGTCCGTTATGTATATTTTAATTTCAGTTGAATATTATTGTACACTAGCTATCCGCCTGTGGCCTCGCCCGCGTTTTCAAAGAAAAACCCGCATAGTTCCCGTTCCCGTGGGATTTCCCGGATAAAACCTAGCCTATGTTACTCAGTGAAGATGCAGCTTTGTAATGGTCAAAGAATTTTTGAAATCGGTCCAGTAGTTAATGCATGAAAACCATACATACATACATAATTACAAACTTTTCCTCTTTATAATATTAGTATAGACTTACACACACGTACACGACACTAATTCGAAAAAGAGTTTGGCAAAAAACCATTTCAACACATAAAACTTTCACATTAAAAATACAAATCGATTTATTAATACAGAAGTTAACAAACAGACAAAAACTTAATATTTTCCGTTCACGCAACTACCAGGGTAGCATAAAATAGAGCTGTTAAAAATAGAAAGTGACATTGTAAGCAAACATTCCGCAGCCATTTAATTTGCACTTCCGCCACTACAATGTACCTTGTTAGGGTGCTTTTCCACCAGAGATGTGCGAGGATTCGTAGTTGGATGTGTATGTAAAGAACCAATCATATCGCCAATTTACCTCGCCTCGCTCAGCACAGATCTGGTGGAAACTCAGCGGTGCTAGGTTTTTGCTCAAACAAAACACGTGAGAGAAGTGTGCGAGGAATGTGCGCGAGGAATGCGTGCGAGGTATATTAATTATTTGTTCTATAATTATTTTGACAAGATATAAATTTATAAAGAATATAAAAAATTCGATCTCGAGGCGGGACTTGAACCCGCATCCTTTCACGCCAATCCGGGGCGGACGCTTGACCAACTCAGCAACCCGTGATCCCGCCAGAGTGATCGAATTTTGTATATTCTTTATAAATTTATATTTATTTACATTTGAATGCCATAAAACCAATAATATCAAATTCAATAATAATATTTCAAAGCATTCTCTCACTGCACATTTTCTTCGTTCATCTTGTACCCCCACACGTGTTCACAGCACAGCTCGCCCTCGCTTGACCCATTTCCTCGCACATTAGTGGTGGAAATGCACCCTTAACCTACGGTAACAATATGGAAATAGCACTCAATTGAATGCTATTTTTGATCATTGCAGTGAGTCGCGCGTCAATACATTATTGTGGTAATTTAAGATCACTGTCAGTTATTGTGTTCGAATAGGTTATCTACCATTGAGATTTGCAGTGTTGATATTTAAATTGTTCTTTAATTTCGTGTTAATGCAATTGTTATGTCAATAATAAATAATAAATAAATAAATATTTCAGGACAATTTTCACACACGGCACAATCTGATCCCATACTAAGCTTTCGCTTGTGTTATGGAAACCAGATGGCTGATAAACATACATATATAATTTTTAAATAAATACTTATACAGGGTGTCCCACTAACGGTATACTAAGCGTGAAGGGACTTGTTGTTTGCATACACTGATCACGTAAAAAAATACTTAAAGAAAAAAATTACGTCAAAATTTTTTTGCTAAATTTTTCCTGAAAATCCATGTTTTCTTCACTATCTTCGCGCAGCCGGCATATACCGCTTCGCTAATGTGAAAATTTTATCAATGAAAACATAATCTTATAAGAAAGCTCACGTGCGGGTGGCAAAGTTGAGCGGGTTGCTTGTTAGGGGTCGACACATAGAGCCTTAAGAATTCATCTTGTATTTGAAAAAAAATGCTTCTGGAATTTTAAAAGTAGGTATTTTTTACGTACTCAGCGTGTGCAAAACTATAACCTCCTTTGAGCTTAGTATACCAACGGTGGGACACCCTGTATAGATAAGTAGCACCCAGACACAGAGCAAACATCTATGTTCATCACACAAATATTTGCCCCGGGTGGGAATCGAACCCACTACCTCTGGCTTGGAAGGCAGGGCTACTACCAACCAAGCCAACCGGTCAGTCAATAATGTTTTTATTAGCTTCATCAGTATATTTTTATTTTTATTTAGATTCTAAATTCTTTAAACAAACAGATTAAATTCAAACTTTGTAGACTTGTCAAGGATCGGTGACAATACAATAATTTCAAAAGTAGGCCACTTTCAAGTTTTGTATACTATATGTATAAAATATTATTTATATGTATACGCTCTGATATAACACGCTTTCAATATACAGTGTCCACTTACATATAATAATAATGTCTGTTTCTCTGCGAATTCATATTTTTTTTTATTCTGTCAAGAATAAGCAACTTGTTCAATCAGTTATCATCAATAGAGACCTAATAGGTATTCACAATTTTCATAAAATCAATATTCATTATTAATAGACTTACAGGCCCATGTTGAAAAAATTATGGGTCATTTGACCCACCACCTGACCTATCTAGAATGATATAAGAACATAAAATAATAAGATTCAGCACTATGACGTCACTCGTAAGCTGTCCACCTGAGTGCAGATGAGAATTCGAAAGTTCAGGTAGAGATTTTCTCCCCTTGTCTCTATGATTTTTGTACGGCGTTGCGGAATAATGGCTTAAAAGCAGTATAGAAATAGTATGACACAGATGCCGTACAAAAATGGTGGTCCACAAAGACGGAATTTGTTTTTATTTTTCGACAGTTGCCGGGGTAAATTTGGTCATTTGATTTTGTACGGCATCTGTGTCATACTATTTCTATACTACTTTTAATCAATTATTCCGCAACGCCGTACAAAAATCATGGAGAAGCTTACTATTAATTTCTATTTTGTAAGTCTAATCCCGCCGCTTTTTTTGACTGCCTCTGGTACAGTGGTTGATGCATGAGCGTAGAACCGAGGGGTCCTGGGTTCGATTCCCGGTGGAGACGAAGAAAAAAATGTCTCGGTCGGCAGCACACAGAAGGCTGATCACCTACAGACTCGTCCCTAAAGAAAATCGATCAGTGAAACAGATGTATGGGTAATGCATCTGCCCCTTATCCCACTTCGGGCCTCAGGACTTCACTTAAGTCTAATACAACAATACCCGGATAACATTCATGTATTGTATTATCGTTTAGGGACAACTTTTCCTTAATAAACACAAATACCACAATAATATACTTTTGCCTGCAATTTATTCCAATGAACGTCGTAATCTCTGATCTAGGCGGTGCGAATGTCGGAAATAAAATGAATGATTACGTTATGCAGGAGTTAATTTTGTTGGGGTGTGCTATTTTCGTACAACATATTTTGTATTATATTGAGAAAGGAAATAGTTATTAGTACTAATAACTATGTTTAAGTTATAGGCATTTAATTGGCCTGGCGGGTAATTAATCCTTTTTAAAATGCTTTTATTAGCTTCGCCTATATATTTGTATGCAACCAATTTCTTTGGACTCCACACTTTAAACCGACAGATTTAATTCAAACTTGAATTTTAGTCTATACTTCCGTGTTCAGTTAATATTAGGTGTTAAAGATAGCCATAATCTATTCTCTCATCTATTTATTTATGTCTAATTTATTTTTCTGCCCTCAAGAGGCATTGGCAGAATATCAGCGTCAGGGTTTTTAACTCTTACATTATGCTGAGCCAAGGCCTGTCCGTAGAACACTGTGCACATTAATAAACTCTTTTACTCTGTGTGTGTGTTTTTTTTATTTTTATTGTATTGTTTAATTATTGCTTTTTATTGTATGTTTGTGTTCTATGAATAAACGTATCATCTATCAATCTATCTATCTACAATAATTTTTGTCTCAATACAAATACAAATTATATTCATAAAATACCTGTGGTTTTCCTGAGATTGATATGTCCAAAAATAAAACCGAGATATACCTATTCAATCTTGATCTTAACCAGGTGTTTCATTTGACCTTCACCCCTGATAAATATAAACATAAACTGACATATTAATTATATTTAGTATATTTACTAGCTGACTCTATACTAATATTATAAAGCTGAAGATATTGTTTGTTTGAACGCGCTAATCTCAAGAACTACTGGTCCGATTTGAAAAGTTTTTTCAGTGTTAGATAGGCGATAGCCCATTTATCGAGGAAAGCTATAGGCTGTATAATATAATTAGTAATGACGCTTAGATTAACAGGAGCAGAGCCACGCGGGTGTAACCGCAAAGCGCAGCTAGTATATTATATGTTTCACTCCAGATTTTAAATTAAATTATTTAAAAACAATAATTGAATTTAAAATTTCATTGCAATCTCTTTAGCATTGAATTGTAATAGACATACAGATAGACAGACTTTAATTTATAATGTTAGTATGGACTTATATGCAAATAACCTACCCTTTTATAAAAGTTATTGTAAATATAATCTACCGAAGACTTTGTTTGTTATTTTGTTTGTTTGTTTGAACGCGCTAATCTCGGGAACTACCGGTCCGATTTGAAAAATTATTTCGGTGTTTGATAGCTCATTTATCGAGGAAGGCTATAGGCTATATATCATCTCGCTAAGACCAACAGGAGCGGAACACTGCGGGTAAAACCGCGGAGCACAGCTAGTATTATAATAATACAATCATCCATACTAATATTATAAATGCGAAAGTAACTCTGTCTGTCTGTCTGTTACTCAATCACGCCTTAACTACTGAACCAATTTGCATGAAATTTGGTATGGAGATATTTTGATACCCGAGAAAGGACATAGGCTACCTTTTATTGCGAAATATGTACCACGGGTGAAGCCGGGGTGGACCTCTAGTAGGTATTATATAAATGAATCAAAGCATCCAGACACTCGTATGTTTAAAACATATAAAGCATATGAAAGATAATAATATGTCTCCTAAGGGTACTTTCGTGAATACACAGAATTTTACTCACATTTAAACTGGTTGTTGCCCGTGACCTTGTTTATCCTTACAAATTACGGCTTGACATTATAAATGCAAAAGTAACTGTCTCTCGTTTACGCTTTCGATCACGAAGCGCAATTTTAATGCCAATAATAATAGTTTAAAAAAACTAAAAAACACGCTTTTTATAGAAAACCGAACTAAAAAATAGAAAATTTTTATCAAATTAGTGTATTGTCATCGGTCCTCAATAAATCTACAAAGTTTGAACGAAATCTGGCCGTTTAAAGTGGGTCAAAATCGCGCCCAAAGAAGTCGGTTACAAACATACAAACATACAGGTGAAGCTAATATAAAGCGTGTAAAAAGAGCGTGTGTGCCGCGCACACGTATCAGAAGTGAAACTTCCTTAGCAAAAAGATATCAAAATCGTCACCGTACTCCATGACGTGATGGTATTACCGTGACGAGATCTTGAAATTTTACTTTAAACGCGCCTAAAGGCGCACTTCAATAAAACAAAAATAGAGAAAATTACATAGCGAGGCAGGATTTGAATTTAAGATTAAAGTTATAAGATTTCAAAATAGGTTAAGAAATACGCATTACCTTCATACAGGAGGCGCCAATACAGCCGTAATGAAAATATCAAAGTTTATTATCTCATTTCATTATGGTCATGCTGTGCAAATGAAATTTTCATTCAAGAATTTCTTTCATATCTACATTATTGCATTAACCTAGATCGAAGTTTCTCTACTAATAATATAAAGCTTAGAGTTTGTTTGTTTGTTTGTACTAATCTCAAGAACCACGGGTCTGATTTGAAAACTTATTTAACTGTTAGTTAATCGAAGAAGGCTATATGTGGCTGTAGGGTACAATTAATTTCACAGTTAGATAGTACATTTTTCGAGGAAGGCTGTATAATATCATCACGCTAAGACCAATAGGAGCAGAGCAATGCGGGTAAAACCGCGCGGCACAATTCGTATTTATTAAATTATTATTATACATATAATTCTAATGAAAAAAATATATTTCGGCTTTAAATAATTAAAATGTTATTTTTATTTATTAACCTTGGTTTGCAAAGTAAAATAATTGTTTTGTTATCGGCCTTGATTTGCATGCAGATTTCTAGTAAATTGTTCGTTTAAAAATAAAAAGTTATGCGTGTGAAAATCAAATGAAAAATTTGTGGAAAATTGGAAATGGAATGCATTGTAGGTATTTAAAACTTTACTAATAGGCATTATCATAGGTATGTTATTCAAATTAAATAAAAAACCTGAGACGTAACTTTTCATTTAATATTTTTGTGGATGAATAGTAATGTCAATATAATAATATTATATTATAAAGTTGTCACTATTTCCTATCTGAACATGCTTAGCCGTCGAATATGCCGCTATCCTTTGAATCGTGGCGCATTCGTACGACCGCGACCCAACTATACTCTCTGACTTTCTGTGATGTTATCAACTGTCTACATCAATGAGATAGTTGTGTAGAATCGCAGTACATTCTTATTACCTACATTTAATCTAATATCGAACCCCATCTAATTTCTAAAAAACAATATTATTCAAAAACTTACATTCACAAAATTATTTCCACCAGTGACTCGAAAAACTATCTGTTCATAAGATACATAATTCCCTTCCCAAAGAGCCTTTTACAAATTACTCAGTCAGACTAATCGTGTGAAAATGAGTGAAGACCCTTGTTAAAAATGTTAACAAATGAACGAACAAAATGAATGAACAATTAGGTCAAAGGGTACAAGGTCGAAACAATAAGAAATACTTAGTAAAATGCATTGTTCGGAAGTTGTGGTTTTCATTATGGCTTGAGTGAACTCATGAATGTAAAAGTTATTTCTTGGTGATATTTTTTCAGAATGTTCGTTATCGATTACAAGATTCCTATTTGGTGGGCTTTGGTTTGAGTACGTCAATACGTTTCAACCAGAAAAGATACAAACTATATTCTTTGACATAAAAGGAAAACATAAAATGTTAATCGTTTATTTTTTCTTATTTTTACTATATAAAAATAAGTCGGGTTTTCCTTCCTGACGCTATAACTCCAGAATGCACGAACCGATTTCCACGGTTTTGCATTAGAACTTGGAAAGGTCTCGGGCTCCGTGAGGTTTATAGCAAAGAAAAGGTGTCTCTGGTGGCGAAACGGAGTTCGCCCGGTTTGCTAGTCGTTTATATCTCTATAATATAAAAATGAATCCCAAAATGTGTTGGTAAGCGCATAACTTGAGAACGGCTGAACCGATTTCGATAATTCTTTTTTTATTATATTCCTTGAAGTACGAGGATGGTTCTTATGTAGAGAAAACGTAAATATGTACCACGGGCGAAACCGGGGCGGACCGCTAGTTATATTATAAAATAATGCGTCAGTCCGCCTCTCACCTATTATTCGACCAAGCCAACTAGACGCTCGGGTGGAATGCGGCCTCCCCGCCCGCTTACCGCCTCAGGTACCGCGTTCGCCTTAGTACGGTTCGCAGCATCGACGCATCTACGTTTCGCATCGCTAGTTATTTCTGTACTTTTTATTGTTAAATCGTTAAATCTTGTTGTTGACTGTTAAGTTTTTTGTTGTTATTTGTTTAAGTTTTTACCCTTTCCTTTCATTCATAGACAGCCCTCGAAATGGGGAAAATTAAGACTATTCATAGCGGAGAGCGAACAGTGATATTATTAATATTTTTATTTTTGCTATCTGTACCCGAGACATGGGCGGGTGACGTCACAGTTGAAAAGGGTCTAGTTGGCTTGGTCACGTAGTACCTTTAAACACGAAAATTATTTCATAAACCAAGTTGTTCATTGTTTTGCATGCGACGTGAAAGAAGGACAATCAAACATACTTTCGCATGTATTTTATTTCAGTGCCTGTATAATATCATATTATAGTAAGTATTCTGTTACGAACCTGAAATTAACAGGATTTTATGCAAAAGAATAGAATGCCGTAAAGGCGCGAATATGCTAATTATTCACCAAGCTAATTTGGTCCCTATAGCATCTATTAGCGATACATATCTAAACTAAAACAGCATGACAGTCAATCTGCAGTTTAAAATTCAAGCGATGGGTCACGGCAAGCACACTACATTAGCATGTATCGATGTTCAAGTCATGGTTAATGTGGAAAACGTGCAAACTGTATCTATTTATAAAGTTTTGAATATAGGTTATTCAGGTTAGGTTGCCTAGCAAAGATACTATCTTAAAAAGTGAAATTTCATGTCCCCAAGTGGGGTAAGGGGCAGGTGCATACAGTGATGTCCCATGTCCCGTAATGGGTTAAGGGGCAAATGCACTATGCATACATCTGTTAAGGGGCAAATGAATTATGTCATATGATTGTGAGCATATATTGTTGTATTTGGATACAAAAATTACTGCAATAACTAGGTACCAGATTTTGCAAACTTTATCAGGATAAAAGAGCTAATTTATACAAGATAATGCGAAGCTTTTGCAAATTAAATTTCGCTTTATTCCAAACAAAACTTTTCGAAAACATAATATTTGGAACTATGCCAAAGATTTTTCAACTAACAAGTAATTTTTACACGGAAAAAATGCTATATAATATTGGGAAAGTAAAATATACCTAAATTTTTGAATATTAATTAATCCTAAGTGTCTCTTTGAAGGCACAAATCTTAGTAAATTGCTTTGACCTTTAAATTGAAATTTTTGCAAACGTATGACAGGGTAAGCGTCTTGAATTAAGACCTTAATTTACAGTGGAAATTGAGACAGATTTCCTTCATAAAAAGTAATAAAAATGCTCGCTTGAGATAAATTAAATTAGCAAGAATAAAATATTGTATGTTACATACAAACATATAAAGGTCAAATTTAAGAAAATCATAATTTGTTTTATATTTTATAGTAGCTTTCCGCCCGCGGCTTCGCCCGCTTTGTCTATAACCTAATAAATTATATACTAAAACCTTCCTCTTAAATCACTCTATTAACTGAAAAAAAACATCAAAATCGATAGCGTAGTTTTAAAGATTTAAACATACATAGGGACAGAGAAAGCGACTTTGTTTTATACTATGTAGTGATTGTACTAGCTGTGCACCCCGGCTTCGTACTCTGTTGATTGGTCGTACTAACCCAGAAAACTTCGTGGGCTCATGCACAACACTTTGCAGATCAGCACATGATCAAAATATGTATGTTCGATCATAGTTTCCGATTCAATACAGTTCATACAGACAAGCAATTTTTTTTGTATGTTAGTAGATAGATTGAAGCAAAATATCCCTCTGTCATAGGCCTAAGTTACCAATATGAAAAATTGCTCGACGGATAGACGGGGTCAATGGCTTTTGTTAAACCCGCTACAAGACTTTACAAACAATAGAGGTAACAGAAAATAGCTTGGTGACATGGAATATTTTAAAGCTATTGAATATCTACTCGTGTTCCGACTTACAATATAAGGTATATGTTATAATTCCTACCCAAATATTTTTACCAATTCCTTCTTGGTAAAAATATTTGGGTAATTAAAAAAAATATTAAAATATTAAAAAAAACAAAGAAAAAGGTGTGATTAACATTACAGCAATTTTCGATCTTCAAAATCTGAAGTAAGTTGTGGCCAATTAAACACATTCTTTGGGCTGTGAGTAATGGACTGAAGTGAAGAAAAGAAAAGCGATGAAATTAGTTTTCCTTCATTTCTTTTTCAAAATTAATAGTATCTATAAAATAAATTTCGATTTTTGCTTGATGTTATTTAACTCCAAAACTGCACAGATCTTTAAAATTTTCTTTACATTTGAAAGCTAGTTTGTCGAGCAATATTATAGGGTAAATATTTTCATTTTTATCCCGGGTCAATCCAGCCAGAATACTGTTATTATAGATTTCACGTATATTATTATGTGTCAAGTCACGTAGACAGAAACTTTCGCCAATCAATAGAACCGAGCTTGATTTCCCTTTAATCATTACGAAAACATGGGACTATGGGTATGGGATAACGAGATAGGACGTGCTTCATGGTAAAGAAATGGAGCCTAGAATTCACTAAAAAGACTTTTGAAGTGAAACTTCTTTATCGGGGTTGGAAAAAAATTTAGTGTAACATTTTTTTGTTACGCGTGACATTTTTCCGTTACGCGCCATCTTTTTCTTATCCCTACCACGCCTGATTCGACGTATTTCTGTAAAGTTGCATATAAGTTTAGTAAATTATTTTTTGAAAAATAAGGTCATAAAGAATTTTCACTTCTTACGTGTGTACACTAGTACACGCACACATTTTTTTTGTTACGCGTGACATTTTTCCGTTACGCGCCATCTTGTTTTTATCCCTACCACGTGTGATTGACGTATTTCTGTAAAGTTGCATATAAAAAATTATTTTTTGAAAAATAAGGTCATAAGGAAGTTTCACTTCTTACGTGTGTACACTACTACACGCACACATTTTTTTTTTAAATGACGCTGGTTTATTTCAAACTAAGTTTGGTGTCAATCACCCTCATAAGAGGCCTGTGTCCCAGCAGTGGGAACGTATAGGGGCTGATGATGATGATGATGATGAGAAAGGTGGTTGACTCGTATTTTAGCATTAATTTGATGAAGGAAAGGGCTGTCAACGACAAGTTTTCATGAACCTAACTGAAAAAAAATCGCAAATGCTGAGAAGATAAATAGATTGATGAGATTTTGAAGAAATTGTTATGAAAAGACAATACCATTAACACTTCAATCCGTTTATCTTTATTTAATAGTCCTTAAAAAGGGTCTTGATTGACGAACCGTCTATAGAACGATTATTAAAATGCTGGCGAATTTTAAATTGTTATAAAATTATTTTGCTGCTTTGTTGGAACAAAGTTCCTTGTCGCGCGTTGTGAAAGACGGAAAGAATTCTTACGAAAAGTTGTCACGACACTTTTTGCTAGAGGCCGTGCGGCGTCTCCGAAAGGCGTTCTCCGTCTTTCTCTAACTTAACACTTCGTTCCATCCGGATGTCCCTTCTTGAATCGCTCAAGTTTTTTACATAGATAAGTTGATACTATTAAATATTAATATTACGAGCTCGTCAATCGCTTTAGCATCAGTATGAAAGACGGTCAAATAATCAAATATTTTTTCTGGCCCACAATAATATATTAGGATAAGTATATGGATTTTTTTTATATGTATGCCTATAAGATAACATTGAACACACAAAAAATACGAAGTTTTTATTTATTAAAGTATATACCTACCAAACTCTTATTGAATTGAATTAGTTAAAGCATTGAAAACAAACATTCGTATTATTATTTGTTTAAATCTACAACTCATATTTTCTTAAAATAGCATTCCTCGGTATTATAAAATTTCATCTGCGCTGACTAAATCAACTGTTGCTTCACAAAAATGCATCTTATCTCTTAGAATTAAGGTTCAAAGTCAAATGATAGAAGTGTGCCTTATCACTAACGTAGTAAATCGCTTATCAACTAATTCAAGTCCGTTTCATAGGTTCAGACACGTTCTAGGTTTTAGAATTATTTCTGTTTCAATAATTATGCAGAAGGTCAAGATTGTTTTATTATTATGAGTCTGTGAATTTCCTTGTCCCTTTGTGAATTGTGATATGGGGCACAACTGCACAATGCACATGTATGCATACAGTACTCCAAAAGTAATAACTAATAATGCGCATAGAAATCTTCGTCACTGTCACAGTTGACAGATATATACTACGTACATCGGCAACTGTCACATTCCCGGAGCGTCCGAAGACGATATGTATATAGAGTGGTTAAATGCATTTTCTTCGTGCATAATTTAGTCAAATTATGTGTTTTGTGCTAAAAGAGATTAATATTGATTTTTAAGTAACGATTTTGTTTCGATAATTCCTTGTAAGTAAATAGCGAGGATAACCCTACGCTTGAGAATATATCTTTGTTGGATTGATTTACTTGGAAAAATTTATAGTACTTTTTAAAGTGTATTTCTGAAGCTGGTGTAATAATGGAAGAAAAGAAGGTTAAAATAACACAATATTTATAATGTAAAAAATATGGTTATCAAACACAGATTTACATATTTTAAATCATAGAAATATAATCATGAAAATCTCAGTTCAAAAGTATTTACAGTACTGATTATTCCACAATATTATTACAATTACAAAAAAATAAACAATAAAAATCAGGGATTATCTTCATTTCTGACTTTGTAGATACATCGGAACTCTCATTATGCTCTTCTTCATTTTAAGTTTCACTACTGCTATAACCTGTGTAAATAATCAATTCATCGATTAATTCATCAATTTCAAAACAAAACCAAGAAGGGTATGTAATAGCAGCTCTATATAATTCCACACAGAGAGAACACGTGCAGTCACCACCAATATTTAAAGACGACTGACGGATTTTTTGAGTTTTTTTGACTGACAGGCTACCGTCACCTACCGCCTGAATTGTTTTTGATTGTGTATGACCGTAAATAGACTT
The DNA here is from genome assembly GCF_061535395.1 of Colias eurytheme. Lineage (NCBI taxonomy): Eukaryota > Metazoa > Arthropoda > Insecta > Lepidoptera > Pieridae > Colias > Colias eurytheme. The sequence goes on from NC_143004.1 coordinate 1,901,366, forward strand.
CTATTTCTTTTGAACAAGGTGTAAAATGCAAGTGCATTGTTTAGGGCTCTTACGATTCAATCATTCGGGTGTTTTCGAAAATACGACAATTCGCGAAGATCTGCATGCGCATTATTAATTTTGGAGCACTGTACATCTGTTTCACTGATCGATTTTCTTTAGGGACAAGTAGGTCATTATCCTTCTGTGTCCTGCTCAAACTATTTTTTTCCGTCTCCACCGGGAATCGAACCCAGGACCCACTCACGCGTTAACCATTGTATCAATGAGGTGGTTATTGTTATTATAAGTACGTAGTGCAAAATAAAATAAGTTTTATAATCTATTAGGTTTCCCGCGTGGTTCGCCCACATATTAAAAATAAATTTCCAAGGGAATAAGATGTTTCACCGAAATAAAAAGCCTATATGTCACACTCTAGCCTTCTAGCTATGTACAAACAGAAAAATAATATCATAGAATAACTATAATCATTAATCATCATTGTTGAGGGCTAAGAAAGACAAACTAACAAACACTTTGCATCTATATATAATACTAGCGGTCCGCCCCGGCTTCGCCCGTGGTACATATTTACGCTTTCTCTACATAAAAACCATCCTCGTACTTCAAGGAATATAATAAAAAAAGAATTATCTAAATCGGTTCAGCCGTTCTCGAGTTATGCGCTTACCAACACATTTTGCGATTCATTTTTATATATAATTAAAAATAAATTTCCAAGGGAATAAGATGTTTCACCGAAATAAAAAGCCTATATGTCACACTCTAGCCTTCTAGCTATGTACAAACAGAAAAATAATATCATAGAATAACTATAATCATTAATCATCATTGTTGAGGGCTAAGAAAGACAAACTAACAAACACTTTGCATCTATATATAATACTAGCGGTCCGCCCCGGCTTCGCCCGTGGTACATATTTACGCTTTCTCTACATAAAAACCATCCTCGTACTTCAAGGAATATAATAAAAAAAGAATTATCTAAATCGGTTCAGCCGTTCTCGAGTTATGCGCTTACCAACACATTTTGCGATTCATTTTTATATATAAGATTAGGTAATGAATTATGTAATAAAGGGTAGTTTCACAATTTCTCGATATTTTCTGTTAACTTTATCTGCAAATAAAAATGACAAATAACGTATTGAAATACAAGTAAAAAGTGTCAAATAGGCTGTCATGGACATTTTTTATGAAACCGGCCCTTGGAATCATTAATTAACGACAAACAGGCTCTCGTCCCGGATCCACCCAGAATGCCTTCTTTTTTGTAAGTTTACAATTTTTTTTTAATTTAATGTCTTATTCCAAGTGAAGAGAGTGTACCTATATAATATTATGTTCTACTATACTATAATATGTACCTATTTATATATTCGTTACTAGCGACCCGCCCGCGGCTTCGCCCGCTTTGTTAAAACCATGATATTATTATACTAAAACCTTTCTCGAGAATCACTCTATCTGTTAAAAACCGCATCAAAATCCGTTGCGTAGTTCTAAAGATTTAAGTATACATAGGACATAGGGACAGAGAAAGTGACTTAGTTTTATACTATACTAGCGACCCGCCCCGGCTTCGCACGGGTGCAATGCTGATACTAAATACACTACAGAAAAATTGTGAACGTTGTATAGGTATAAAAATATAGCGGCCCGCTCCGGCCTCCGGCATCGCACGGGTATAAAATACAAAGCCGGGCGGCCGCAAACGCTACGTCCTGCAATTTTTAAATCTGTAATATCTTCGAAAATATTCACTTAAATCATACGGTGTAAAGGGCCATATAGATCTATATTAAATGAAAAATGTATCCATGGTATTTAATTGGTTAAGGATTAATGCTGTATTGGTTAAAATCGCTTCGAAAATTAGCCATTATTTGTCGTAAAAAGTAAATGACAAAAAAAAGTTATTGTGGGTTATCCATAAGAGATAGACATATACCATCGCGGACTTTTCTGTAGACCTTTTCAATGTGTATAATACTTAGTACATTATTTTGATAAAACTCGTAGGGTTCAGCCTGCGTTTGCAATGTAAGCGGAATAAATGTAATTTTTTACGACATCACATTAGAAACCTCAAAAATAACAGTACTTCTCCACTACTTAATGGATCTTATTATACATATAAACCTTCCTCTTGAATCACTCTATCTATTAAAAAAAAACCGCATCAAAATCCGTTGCGTAGTTTCAAAGATTTAAGCGTACAAAGGGACATAGGGACATAGGGACAGGGAAAGCGACTTTGTTTTATACTATGTAGTGATAGTGATAATAGTTTAGAATATCACAAACAAAATCATTTAAAATCTAACCGAAGACGATACAGAGCTGTCTATTACCCATTTATTGACCCAATAACCATCTCTTATAAACACGTTCCAATCTGTCCAATGCACTGCCGGAAGATAGCAATTCTCACTTAAATCCATCACTTTTAAACCAATTTTACTCATATACCATGGAAATAGAGTCCAATTTGCAATTTGCCTGCCAATTGGAGGTCATTCTGACTCTTCCTGAATCAATCTTGCTGGAAAATCTGTTTAGGTTTATTTTGAAATTATGTCAACTTGGATTGGATAAGTTTTATACGTTTTATGAGCAACGAGGGTTTTTATTGAAGTTTTATTGGCTTCATGTTACATGACATGTTAATTAAACGTAGTTTCATTTGAGTAACATTAGCTATTTGATGTAAAATACCTTCGCTAGAAGTTATAGCTCCGACATTTATTCTTCTTCTAATTAATGCTTTCGAATAAAATATGAAACTGTCAGCCTCATTAATTCAGTGACAACTAAAATTGCAGGATCTAGATTCGAGTTTTGGACAAAGGTTTCTTAAATGGTCGGTCGTTCTTGGCAATTATTTTATCTTGAAGCGACAAAGCGTAGAACAATAAGGGACGTCATTAGAAATAATTCTGCTATTATAACCGTACGATGAGCAGTGTTGGCTCAGTGGTGAGGACCTCGGATTTCAAATCGGTAAATCGTGGGTTCGAGACCAGGCGAGCGTACAGGAAATAAATTGATTTTTCACACTACTACTGCTCGAACGGTGAAGGAAAACATCGTGGGGAAACCGACGTGCCGAAGTCTATTAAAGTGATTGATAATGACTTAGCACATTTAACATATTATTAGCTTTAAGATTACTATCTGTGGACTCTATTCAATAATTGACCTAAATTATTATTTTGGCTTTTACATGGTAAAAAATTGTAAAATATGTTGCATGTGTATATGCTTCAGATAAATATAGGATCACATTTATTATAATGAACTAGCTTTCCACCCGCAGCTTCGCCCGCGCAGTCAAAGAAAAACCCGCATAGTTTCCCCCTTTCCCGTGGGATTTCCGGGATAAAACCTATCCTATTTCCCGGGATAAAAAGTAGCCTATGTCCTTTCTCGGATGTCAAAATATCTCTATACCAAATTTCATGCAAATTGGTTCAGTAGTTAAGGCGTGATTGAGTAACAGACAGACAGACAGAGTTACTTTCGCATTTATAATATTAGTATGGATGTATGGTGCTATGTTTATTTCTCTTTCACGCAAATCAGCAGATTGGCTTGGTATGAAATTTGGCACAGAGGTCAGAGAGAGATTGCCTGAAATAGCATTTGGGCTACTTATTACTCGGGTACTGAGTGAGTGACGACACGGGTTCTAGCTAGCTATCCATATGGGAAGCAATAGGTTATTTTTTAATCTTTACCAACATTATAAATCTAGAAAGTTTGTATGTCTGCTTGACCGCAATAATCTCTCCACCACGAACCACGAGTATATTAAGAAAAATTATTTCACAGTTACATAGTCCAATTATCGAGGAAGACTATCTCGCTAAGACCAATAGGAGTGTAACAATGCGGGTAAACCACGGGGCACGGCTAGTGACTACATACTATAAGACGTCCTCAATAAATCCAGACTAGTTACACAGAAAAGCGTTGTTCTCAACAATTCTAATCACGTACTCTTCATCAAAGATTAAAAATTATACCAGTTTTATCTCTGGCTCATGTAAAAACCCTTTATCTTTTGTTTCTGCCAGAGATTAATGGTCAGACATCCAGTTATGAAAAAGTACCGCTACTATATAGAATTTAAACACCAGAATAAATTAACTGTCGTTGAGATTGAAGTGTTTATGGTTTTCATTCAATCATGCTTTGTTATCGATGTTGATTACGTTGATGTAACGCGTTGACAATGTGTTTTTGTTTTGCTTAAAAATTAAATCAATAGACCTTTTTTTGCTAAATCTATAGATAACAATGAATCCCTATTTTTTTAAGTGAAAGGATCATATGAAAGAAACAGTTAAGAAATTTGCGCTAAAAATAAAAAAATGAGAGAACTAAACTAAACTTAACCACCATAATCTTAATACTATCTATTATAAAGGCGAAAGTTTGTAAGGATTTATGGATGTTTGGATGTATGGATGTATGGATGTTTGTTACTCTTTCACGTAAAAACTACTGAACCGATTACAATGAAATTTAGCACACATATAGAGGGTAACTTGGATTAACACATAGGATAGGTTTTATCCCGGAAATCCCACGGGAACGGGAACTATGCGGGTTTTCCTTTGAAAACGCGGGCGAAGCCGCGGGCGGAAATCTAGTAATAAATAATACTTTACGGGTATCTTTCGATCTTGCCAAAGAAGTTTCACTTCTGAGACGCGGCACACACGCTTTTTTATTGACGTTGATTTATTTATTTCGTTTCTGTTTGATTAAAATCGATGCAAATTTACACAAACTTTGGTTTACATAGACTATTTGCACTTCAAAATAACCTATATTTGGAAACTAAATTCCACGTTGCTAATTACAAGCTTCATGCTAAAAGGCCGGATGTGTGTTGATGTTTGAACTGCGTGTGTCATTAGTTGCATATCTATCATAGGTTGATTTTATGGTATGGACCAAGTATGGACACAAAATAGAGCACTGAAGTCAAACTTTACTGTATTTGGGTTTAGTCTATATCTTTCTATGACTATGTTAAACTAATGTCTATTTTGTGGAGGAGTGCCTTTGTCTATCTATGTGTATGTCGAAACTGATGTCTATATTTTCCCTTTACGTTTGAACTTTATTATACTCCAGTCAATTTTCTCAAAATAGACGTAAATTTTTATTGTACTTCGGTACCATTGCGTTGATAAAAACAAAATAAATTGAATAAATGAATTAAACTGGCATGTGTTATTCTAGCAAATATAAAAATAACGATGTCATTTAAATTCATACGACTTAATATCATCCAATAATTATTATAGAAATCATCAATTTCAGTATTGCTATTTTATTATACTTACCTAATTATCTCATCATTTTAATGCTATGCTAATAAATAATTAAATAGGTTTACTCGCTTTCACCCACAATTATTTTAACCAGTAAAAAGCTACTTTATTCCTAAGAATGTTTAAGTAGATAATTTGTTAAGTTTTATACAACTCGGGCCGCGGGCACAAAACTATAGTACCTAAAGATAAATGCGAAACCGTGTCAGATTAATTTCTTTTACATCGCAGTGTTTTTTTATGTTATTAATTTAAGTGTTTGCTTCTTTTGTTGTTACTATTTCTTGTTGTGGTGTTTTCTTATCTAACTTGTACGGTTTTATGTTTTATGTCTATGTATGTGTGTGTGTGTTGTGCTGTCTCTGATAAATAAATGTTGAAGTGAAACTTCTTTATCGGGGTTGGAAAAAAATTTTGTATAACAATTTTCCGTTATGCGTGATCTTGTTTTTATCCCTTACACGCGTGATTAACGTATTTCTGTAAAGTTGCAAATAGTAAATTATTTTTTGAAAAAATAAGGTCATAAAGAAGTTTCACTTCTTACGTGTGTACACTAGTACACGCACACATTTTTTTCTTTCTTTCTTTCTTTCTTTCAATGGAGTGGTTTTATGGTATGATATTTGTGTATGAATAGAAGATTGGCACATGCCACTTTTATTGTATAAAACATCACAATTCCATGGCAATATTGGCTACCTGGGCAAAGCCACGGTATATGGCTAGTGTTCAATAAAGTCTAAAATTACAACACGCCCATTAATGAAAATAAAGGGAAATTACTTTTAATATCAGGCTCGCGGATTAGGCCGATAGTGTCAACATTTGGTACTGTTATCATAATATCAAATGATTATGAAATCCAATTTCCGTAGGTGTAAAAAATGTTATTTGTATGAAGATTGCTATTTATAATCATAATCATACTAATGAAGATTACTTGGTTAATTTAATTTTATCAATTATATACATACATATGTATTGGGTTGTCCAGAGACAAAAAATAGCCTGCGTAGTTATCAAATGGCATAAAAATATTTTTTAAATAGAAGTTTTGTAATATTTCGTTTTATTTATAGTATTGGTAAAAAGTGTAGACCGGACAGCGGATCAGTAGGCAGTTTCTAAAAGTCCCATAAAAAATATTTTCTATTTAATATTCTATTATAAAAAATAATATTGAGAACGCAGGAATATTCACCAAAGCATTTAAAAATATATCGCTCTATGCATTTAATACAGTAATTGTTGAGTTAGACTGCTATAAAATAAATCAGTGAAACATATGTAAAATGCATTTGCACTAATACCCTTGGGAATTTATAATATTTTAAAGTGAAACTTTTATTACATCGTCTCAAACTGTTTGGTCTGTGTAGCGCATGTCGCGTGTATCGCGGCTGCCGAGTAGGTATACCTACTCGGCAGCCGACCGCGCGACATGCGCTACACAAAGCAGTGTTTGGAACCGTTCGAACAGTTTCACTTTTACCGTGGTTTCATAAAACCACACAACATTTTTTTTTACATATTTTACAAGTTCAATATCCATAAAACCTACGCAAAATATCGTTTTTAGATTGAGATCTATCAATGAATGTGACTTTGAATGCGTTTTAAGTGTAATAATGTGGTTAAAATATTGGTTGTATTTATTTATTTATTTATTTATTTATTTATTTATAATACTTCATTGTACAAACATGAATGGACAAAGCAGAAAAAAAAAGAACAAAATTACAAAGGCATCATTTGTACAAAAGGCGGCCTTATTGCTGAACAGCAATCTCTACCAGGCAACCTGGTAGGAAAGGAAATGTAAGAAGGTCGTGGGATAGCGCAAAATAAATGACTATAATTACAGTACATAGTATAAAACAAAGTCGCTTTCTCTGTCCCTATGTCCCTATGTATGCTTAAATCTTTAAAACTACGCAACGGATTTTGATGCGGTATTTTTAATAGATAGAGTGATTCAAGAGGAAGGTTTTAGTATATAATTTATTATGTTTCAGACAAAGCGGGCGAAGCCGCGGGCGGAAAGCTAGTACATAATATATTTAACAAACGAATCACTACAAGGTATAAAACAGTAACCGTATCTGTCTGTCCATCGCGTTTCTATGTATGTTTAGATCTTTAAAACTACGTAACGGATATACGATATAGACCGATTCTCGAGAAAGGTATACAAGGAATACAATTTGTAAATATAATTTATTGTATTTTGTATTTACCTCTTCAAGGAATATTTAAAATTTAATTTCGAGCAAAGAAGAGGGCAGAAAGCTACTTACAGATAATTCAAAATAATTTTCATTATATTATTTCCTGGTAATTTCACACATATAATATGTTCAGTGTTCACAAAGCTCAAATAGACCTACTTTTTCAGAAATCTAATCTAGCATTCGACACGCAATGGGCGGAGTCGGGGTATATAGTGCGTATTCGAGGGCGGCAGAAGTTCGAGCGATTCTATGATTAACTAGCGGTCCGCCCCGGCTTCGCCCGTGGTACATATTTATACGTTTTCTCTACATAAAAACCATCCTCGTACTTCAAGGAATATAATAAAAAAAGAATTATCGAAATCGGTTCAGCCGTTCTCGAGTTATGCGCTTACCAACACATTTTGCGATTCATTTTTATATATAAGAAGATTAATAATAGCCTAAAAAAAGAGTCACGTGCCGAGCTCAAGGGTCAGAAGTGAAACTACTTTGGCAAGATTCAAAGATACCTAGATCGTCGCCTTACTCAATGACGTGACGGTATTGCCATGACGCGACCTTGAAATTTTACTCTCAACGCGCCTTAAGAAGTTTCACTTCAATAATAACCGAATGTTAAGGTAATAGTAATATGTTCTGTAATAAAGAACGAATAATTTACGTTTGAAAGAGAGAAACATTTTGTGAGTTTGTTCCTAGTAATCTCAGTGCCAACTTTGTAAATTCTTGCAACGATAGGGTGAATAACTATTTAGTAAAAGCCCTTATATTTTTGCCGGGAAGAATAATGTTTCATACAAATACATTTATAGTTTGTTATTTATCTGAAAAGCGGAACGCGTTGTAGTTAATTACCATTTTCAATTTCAAGCTAAAACAGTGCACCACTAAACGCTTTATAAAATACTAGCGGTCCGCCCCGGCTTCGCCCGTGGTACATATTTCGCAATAAAAGGTAGCCTATGTTCTTTCTCAGGGTCTAAAGATTATCAGTGCCCAATTTCATCAAAATCGGTCCAGTAGTTTATGCGTGAAAACCATACATACATACATACATACAAACCTTTCCTCTTTATAATATTAGTATAGAAGTATAGATGTTACTGACAAACTGTACAATCTGGTATTATTCACAATACCTAGGCAATGAATGAAATGCTTAAAAATTTATGTTTGAAATAATAAATTATTCATTATATTTTGCTCAGTAAGGTATTTTATAACACAATTTTGGTGATGGTACAACAGCTAGGTATGTTACGACGATTCAAAAATGCTTCTAGAAGACGTTTAATTGAATAATTAATTAAAGTTGGAGTTTGAGTGTATAATGTATATTGCCTAGACATTCTTCATAATGTCTGAATAATAAATTACAGATTACCCGTAACACATAGAAATTTGCCAGCTTATGAATAAATTAGAGAGTACGTTAATTCCCGCTTATGTTATCTATTAATGTTTTGTTGCTTACAACAGAATTATGTTAATTAGAGATATTATTATAATCCGACTAATATTATAATCCAAGTTCATAAGGACGTCTAAAATCTGAACAAATTGAATATCCTAACTATCTGTGTATTTTCTTCACGCCTCAACCGCTGAACCGATTTGGATAAAATTTCATACAGAGATATTTCCTTATAATTTCTATTCATCTTAGGAACTATTTAACAGAAGCTTGGTATTTATTTTAGGCATGAAAAGAAATTGTACCTCAGAGCTCAACATTTCATTTCAAAACGTATTCTAATTGCCCGTATTTGACAGTTTACGTGACATTTTAATATTATCGTGTAATACTTTATTGGGCGGATAAGTTTTATCCAAGCTTTCGCCTACACCCACCTTAAAAGCCTTCTTCCACCTCAAAACCGGCAATACGTTCCCTAATGTTGTGAACTGTCATGGGCGGCGACTATCACCTACCATCAAGTGGGTCGCCTGCTCCATTGCCGGGGTTGCAAAAAAAAAAAAAGCATTGAAAAATCGGCCCTTAATTATATAAAATCGCTAACAGTCAAATCGCACAATAAAATAAACAAAGAGTTAGCTGACCAACCCCTGACCTTTGCTAATTACATGGAATGCTAATCTAGGGGAGTAATTAAGCTTTTAGAATTAATTTGGCCCACCAGTGTTGACTATTTGTCATACTCTGTGAATATTTTAGTGTTGTGATTTTATATGGCATTTGAATTGAATATATTAATATATTATAATATATAAATTAATATTATAAAGCTGAAGAGTTTGTTTGTTTGAACGCGCTAATCTCAGGAACTACTGGTCCGATTTGAAAAATTCTTTCAGTGTTAGATAGCCCATTTATCGAGGAAGGTTTTATGCTATATACATATAATCACGCTAAGATCAACAGGAGCGAAGCAATGCGGATTAAACCCCGGGGCACCGTTAGTTAAATATGAAATAAATCTTGTTACCGTTTCATGCGTTTTTAACGGTATTCAATTTCTATAAGTATATTAATTATTTGAATTCACACTTGGAAATTATGTCGTTGCCGGTTCATCTCCATAGATACTGCTTTCCGAATCGGTGGTAAATGTTAAATCGGTTATGACGATTCAAAAGTGCTTCTAGAAGAAGTCTAATAATTGAATAAATGAATGTTTGAATTTAAATTTATTTGAAGACCAAACAAGCTAAATGTGTAAGATTATAGTGAAGATTTATGCAACCTTCGCTATGTATTTAGGTAACGTATGCACGGTCACGGATGTGTTAGTTTAAAGTTATAGTTTTCCAATATACAGCAGTGTTTAAAGGTATAAAGGAAGAATAAATTTAGTATCAATCAATCAATCATCAGCCTTTCGATGTCCACTGCTGGACGTAGGCCTCTCCTAATGCACGCCACTGAGCCCGGTCGTTGGCTCTTTGTCGCCAGTTATGGCCAGCAACCTTTCGGACGTATAAAAAAAAATATAGTAAAAAAAATATAAAAATATAGTAAATATATAAATTTAGTATAGGAATAAACTTTTCTATCATCATAGAGACAAATCTTGTTGAAACAATATGGCTTATAATTTTCTTTGTAAAAAAAACTTAACTAACTTATCTTACTTCTTCATTAATATCATTAAAAGCTGTGTTAAAAGTAACTTTATCATGCTATACATATATGTATATGTTTGATACTCTAACATGCAATTAAAACAAGTCTGTTTTTAAATCTAGTTCAATCTCTTTACTAATTTTTAAATTAAAAGATGGATCTGGATAATACATAGGTTTTTTTTATCCGCTTACCAATCGAATCAATATGATGACTATATACTATGTACCTACATTAGTAAAAGATTGACAGTTTATTTAACTAAATCCTAATTACTACATTATAATTACCCAAATCCCCACTTGTTTAATGGGATACATTCACTTCAACAAACAGACATAATCCCTCAATCAAGTGTACAGTAGCTATATTAATCTTGTACATCAATACTAATTGCTTGTATGCCGATTAATCTAACGTAGGACGTATATGCAACTCTGGAGTAAAGCGCGTCACACACAAATGACCCGAAATTTTGTGGGTCGTTTGTAACAGGATGGCGGTTCTACAGGGGTCTTAGTACGCAATGACAAAAATAAAAATGATGATCAGAACGCTGATACCGGATACCTTAAGATACTGTAATATAAAATATAACAGTATCTTAAGATAAAATATTATAGTATCTTCACCGTGTGTCACGCGCTTAATGCTGTTATGTGCAACTAGCTGTGCACTGCGGTTTTACCCGCATTTTTCCGCTCCTGTTGGTATTAACGTGCTGATTTATAGCCTAAAGCCTTTCTCGACAAATGGGCTAGGTATCTAAAACCGAAATAATTTTTCAAATCAGACAAGTAGTTCCTGAGATTAGCGCGTTCAAGCAAACAAACAAACTCTTCAGCTTTATAATCTTATATCTTAATCTTAATCTTAATACTATTATAAAGGCGAAAGTTTGTAAGGATGTATGGATGTATGGATGTATGGATGTTTGTTACTCTTTCACGTAAAAACTACTGAACCGATTACAATGAAATTTAGCACACATATAGAGGGTAACTTGGACTAACACATAGGATAGTTTTTATCCCGGAAATCCCACGGGAACGGGAACTATGCGGGTTTTCCTTTGCAAACGCGGGCGAAGCCGCGGGCGGAAATCTAGTATTAGTATAGATTAGAAATAAGTATAGCTATTAAATCTCCCTATATCCCTCCCTAGTTTGTCTGGCTGAATCGCTATTTCATTTATAAAGCATTAATTTCATTTTTTTTTTTTTTTTTTAAATTAATCCATACCTATATATTAATGATATTTTAAATTACTCGAATATATAGGCTCCTCTTTAATAAACACCGGGTATCGAACCCAGCACCCCATGTTATTCCTACCCCCCATATCTAAACGAACAGATTTAACATGACAATAATTCCATCAGAAACTTCTTAAGTTAATCACGATCAAGTCTAAAACTCGTTTGATTAACTTTCAATTAATTAAAGTTTACGCTTAAGGGTTTTGCCGAGAATCTCAATATAGAACAGACTGTATGTTAAAGTTAATTATATTGATTACGGGATTCTTTGTATATATCTTCGATACTTATCTATGCTAATAAGCTGAAGAGTTTGTTTATGTGTTTGAACGCGCTAATCTCAGGAACTACGGGTCTGATTTGAAAAATGTTTTCAGTGTTAGATAGCCTTGATCGAGGAAGGCTATATCATTACGCTAAGACCAAAGGGAGCGGAGCCACGCGGGTGAAACCGTGGAGCGCAGCTGCCAGCTAGTCTATAAGATAAATATATGTTAAAAATTATATATTAAGATATATATTGTAATAATTGATATTATATTCACCACCTCTATGTAAAAATTGGGGCTACCTACCCTAAAAACATTTTTTTGCTATAAAATAAAAATAACTGTACATTATATTAGTACGTACTATCTACACAATATAATATGCCTAATGTACGTATACCTATGTGTTTTTTTGCTTCAATAGAGCGCTTATTTACTTCGTTTCTATAATATGAAGATAAATCATATAACAACCGCCAGCTTAAACTTGAGACTGAATTATTTCAAAAGTATGCTTTCAAATAATTTTCCTAAAATTCTTGTTTGATGTTGTTGAGTTTTTGAAGAATTCCTTTCACTCATGGTTTGTTGGAATCTCGTATTAATTTCATAGTACCTAATGTCCTAATTTAACAAAATGAAAATACCCTTCACAAAGTTTTAAAAGAGAGTTCATGAAGATTTTTAGAAAGTTTTTTTCTGCACTTAGTATAATAATTATTATAAATATTTAAAAAATTGTTTCGATATGCTTTTATTGATGTTCTTATTTACGCAGAAACGGCTGTACCAATGTCTTCCATACACACCACATACTAGGTACACATACACTCTTTAATTATATTGATACCATAAAGTGTTACGTACATTGATACTTTTTTTTAATAAAATATCTCATTTAAGCAACGCTAAAAAATTATAAAAGCATACGTTTTAGGAGAAAGAAAGTTTTTATTTTTCTTCAAATATTTTGAACAACACACACGGACTTATTTGTTGTCTTATTTGACCTGAATAATATAAGATAATATTATGAATTAAGTACTACTACCTTCGTTCAGTAAGAAATTTTAAACATTGTTAGGAAACATAAAAAGTGTTGAATTTGATTATTTTTTGTAGTTGTATGGCATTGAAATGTCATAAACCTAATTAAAAATATCCACCGTTACACACATTTTTGCTAGAACTATTTCATTAAGCTACCCAAGTTTCACTCACGTACTTGCATCTAATAAACGAAAGCTAATAACTTCGCTGAACCGACCTCCATTATGCTGCTAATAATGCCACGTCATTATAATTCATACTTAGGTTATGTGGCTTTTATGAACTTGAATACAATGGTCTAACATGGATGGTAGAAGGTAGGGCTTAAAATTAGCTGTTATGTCATACCTAGTAGGTAGTATTTGTATACGTAGTATATTATTATTAGTCTGTGGTAGTATCTATTTTTTTATAAATGTACTAGCGGTCCGCCCCGGCTTCGCCCGTGGTACATATGAAAAATAGATGTTGGCCGATTCTCAGACTTATCCGATATGCACAGAAAATTTCATGAGAATCGGTCCACCCGTTTCGGAGGAGTATGCAGACTAACATTGTGACACGAGAATTTTATATATAAGAAGATATATGTGCCCGCAATTTTGTTTGCATATATAGATTCAAATTGAAATTTGTGAAAGACTAATAAAGCTATGGGTATAACAAAAAAGTTCATCAAAATCCGTCCAGCAGTTATTGCGTGCAAGTTAGAAAGAATGACTGCAGCTAGCTGGCAGACTGACAAGCATTTTAGCTTGTGTAACATGTTTGAAGATCCATGGTTATATTTTATTTAGCTGTTATTATTAAAAGTATAGAATTGAAGTCTTTCACAGAACAACAATTTAGGCTTATGTAAGTTTAGGATATTATTCAAATACATACGTTGAATTAGGTATTTTTAATGTTAGAAAGCTGATCTGAATAAAAAGAACTTCTACAAATAAAACTAAACAAACATAAAATACATTGAAGTGACTCTCCCATACTGACTGATCTAAATGTAACATTATTTATGTTAGCAAAATGCAGACATTCTACACCCTATACCTCCGTTACGGCTACGCCGAAATCAATAAAACAAATCGTTTTATAGCACGCCATTCTCTTATATTTTGGCAGAGGCACATTTTGGTCACGCTATAAAAACGTTACTGGACGGAGTTTTATTTCAAACCCAATCTTAATAGCTTAGAAAGTATTATGTACACATAATGATGGGAAGACAAATATAATATCGTAGCATAATATTATACAACAAAATCGTTCGTGTATGTCTGTCTATTCAAAACTATTGCACCGATTTTCATTCGATTGTCGTAGGTTTATAAGTAAAATTTTGTTTATCTCCAACGTGAACAATCGATTTTTTTCTACTCTTTTAACGGAAACTCCGCTCTTATTCGAATAAAAATATTGTTCTTTAAAAAACTGACAAATATTTACGAATTGACTATCACGATAACCAGCCTTTATAACATTCGTTAATCCAACTGTTCTCTAAATATTAACAATTAACATTTTTTTCTTCTTTACCTTGGACAGTCTGGAAAAGATCGCTAGAAAGCGATAAGGCCGCCTTGTTGATCCATTTTGTATGATTGTAAATAATTTTATTGATGTGGTATATTAAATTGATAAATAAATAAATAAAATATTACCTACCATTTATTCTAATACTAAATACATTGCTCTTTATTTAAATACAAAGCTTTACGAACTATCCTATTCTATCATTTTGCTACCATAATGTTCAGCATTTACATCTATCAACATAATCTTAGATCGATATTATTTACATCCAATATCGACCATAATTTCACATTTATAGTACACTGCGTGTTACATATGAAGATTATTACATTTTCACTATATGTAAGAAGCAATGTATTGCATCATACATAAATCTTTCATCCTTGATTACTTTGTAATCGAGTGCATGCGTTTGATCAAACATCGGTTAAGGGATTTGACAGGTGATAAATGTATTCCTCTTTGTACTATAGGTATTTGAGATTTAATGTATCTTGTATTTTAGGGTTACCAATAAATAAGGAATGTGGCTGTCTTGTGCGTTAAACTAACAATATTAGATATTAAGGCTAATATTATACATGCAAAACTGGGTTTGTTTGTAAACATAATAATATGATTACTGTGTCGGGAGATAGTAAGGAGGCTAAAGATTGCTACAACTACTAAAGCCAGATTAAGAAACTTCTTAGCAATTCTAACCATAATTAAAATTATATTTCAAACAGACAGATAAATCTATTTACCACGTTTCATTTACCACGTTTCATTTACCACGTTTCATTTACCACGTTTCATTTACACGCCTACTGCCCGGTCGTGACCTTACAGTAAATAACTTGAGCCCTGCTACGTGATCAGGACACACCAATACTAAGATATTTTCAGGATTTGGAATGGCGTCTTGGTTTCTCGATTGTTTAAAAAAAAATGTTATTGGTGTTTTAAGTATTTGACTATTTATCTCTATATAAAGAACTATCTGCGTCCCGCGTTTTCACCCGCGTTGCTCCGCTCCTGTTGATCTTAGCATGATGACATATAGCCTACTAGAGGTCCGCCCCGGCTTCGCCCGTGGTACATATTTCGTTTTAAGTCTAATTGAATACTTACTTCCCTGGTACATGAACTATTCTCGATTAAAATTACCATTAAAAAATGATAATTTTTTTTTCCTTATAATTTCTTCATGTATGTACGTATATGTATTTTCGCATCAGACTGAAACTGAACATACATTATAAACACAATATTCTCTTTGTATTTTAATAGTTGGCAAGAGGAAACTGCTAACATGGCCGCCTCTACATAAAACAAATTTTCATTCGTCCATTGAACAAAGCAAAAATATCACATTACTTCCTTCAGCGTTTCATCAGAACATTCACAAATATATTAAAAGAATGCTTTTAGTCCAAAATAAACATCCCGCGTTTAGTTTTTGTAACAGCAGCTGAAAACCGCCATCCGGTGTATATTACAATAGATGACTTAATTGTTCCTATTTATAAATTCCCAGCTTCTCTTCTAATGTAAGATGAAATATAAAGAATTAAAAAAAAGAGCGTGTGTGCCGAGATCACGTGTCAGAAGGGAAACTTCTTTGGCGAACTTCAGTGATATCAAAATCGTCGCCTTACGTGACGTGACGGTATTGCCATGTCGCGACTTTTAAATTTTACTCCCAACGCGCCTAAAGAAGTTGCGTAGTAGGTACTTACGCAAAGACGGGGCGAGTCGCTAGTATTCGATATAAGAAAAAAAAACATTTGAAGATATTTTTCCGTAGTGATTTACCTACCATATCAATAGTCAATACAACGATACCATAAATCTATTTTACAATATTTTACGTCGATTTTATTCCTTTGATGTAAATTTAAGCGCTTTCATTTAAAATACGCAATCGAAAAGTAATTAAGTTTGGTTTCGGAATTTACCTTCGCTTAATTAGTTTCCGTATCCAAAATTGCCAGTATTTTGCCTAAGGAGAGATAATGAAGAAAAAATATAATTGAGCTAACAAATAAAATTCTTTGCTGAGTTTTTTGAAGTGAAACTTCTTTAGGTGCGTTGAAAGTAAAATTCATCGGAATAAGGCGACGATATTGGTATCTGTGAATCTGGCCATAGAAGTTTCACTTCTGACACGTGTGCTCGGCACACGTGTCAGAAACACACACGCTTTCTTTATACAGGGTGTAATCGTTAAGTGTGCACAGGCGATTTTTCCGTAAGTATTACAGATAACAAAAGACTTTAAACTGATATCGAAAGTACTTAACCTAATGAGTAAAATGGCGGTAATAAATTTTTAAAAATAAATCGAGAAATATCAAAAAAATTATCTATTAATATCTTCTTTCTTTCTTTCTTTCAAAAATATGAATATCCCATATATACATTTATTAAGAAAGATTTTAGCTTTCTTTTTCTTTTATGGTTTTCTGCTTTAATTACTTCGCTTTGAAGTGGCATTTTTTCCACGCTTTATCCGGACATTTTCACGCATTTTCCGGATATTTTCCGGGGATTTTCCGAGCATTTCCCTGGCATTTTCCGGGGATTTTCCACGCATTTCCCAGACATTTTCCGGACATTTCTCAGGCATTTTCAGGGGATTTCCAGGAATTTTCCGGATATTTTCCGGATAATTTCACGCATTTTCCGGACATTTGCCACGCATGTCCCAACATTTTCCGGACATTTCTCAGGCATTTTTCGGGGATTTTCCAGGCATTTTCCACGCTTCTCCCAGATATTTTTGCGCATTTTCCGGACATTTTCACGCATTTTCCAGGGATTTTCCAGACATTTTCCACTTTCTTCCGGACATGTGGAAACATCAACACAAACCGTGGAAAATCCCTGGAAAATGCCTGGAAAATATCCGGAAAATGCGTGAAAATGTCCGGAAAATATCCGGAATATGCGTGGAAAATTCCGGAAAAACCGTGGAGAATTCCGGAAAAACCGTGGAAAATGCCACTTCAAATTTGCGAAGTAATTAAAGCGGAAAACCAAAAAAGAAAAAGAAAGCTTTCTTTTTTTATCTTTCATATTAAATGTATATGGGATATTCATATTTCATACTTAATGTATGGGAGGGTTTAAAGATAATTTTTTTGATATTTCTCGATTTATTTTTAAAAATTTATTACGGCCATTTTACTCATTAGGTTAAGAGTCCTAATACAAAATTGCGCTGGACGAAAGCTAGTATTTTTACGTTTTAACGCGATCATCGTGTAGTCGAGTAGCAAAGGCTGAAAGCGCTCAAAGTGGAAACATTATAGGACCTTATTATCTCGTTATCGTCTACTCCACCAATTCTAATCTAATATCGTGGGCTTCCCGCCTACTACGCGCGGGAAAAACGTACTTTAGTAATTTTGTGTCTGACGGAGCAGCGCAACACGTCCTACTCCCTAAAGCGCGGAGCGCGGTCTGCCGTAACAGCGTTTGCGCTCCCGTATATAATCGAAAATTCTAGAGAACTTTAAAATATTCCATTACATTCATAAATCATATAATATGTATTTTTTTGATTGCAAATTTTTAAGCATAAATCTATCATTTAATGTGTATTTTTTATTTATTTTTTACTCTGTTGTATGTTTTAGAAATTCGACGCCAAATACACATAAAATTTCATCAAAGTAAGGCTATTTTAACTTAGATTTTCTTTGAATTTTTGAATAAAAGTACTTAAATTGCCTCGAGCATATTTTAGGATGTCTCAGTGTCTTTACTGTTGTATATTTTATATGAAAACTTCTTCTTTTAAATTCCGTGTAAACTACAAAGACACGAACGTCCCGCATGGAAAAAATTGAAACACCTCTTAGGTTATTGGCTATTAAACAAACTGGACAATGAATATCAATAAATTGTCTGGAACATATTTTAGATATTGAATGAATCTTTAATTTAAGATAATAAAACACATTGTTACTTATTTAGTTTTGTTAAACGAGCGCCTAAAGAATTAGAGCGAGCGCCCACGAGCAACTTAGTTGCCCGGCAACTATTTTGTCTCTGTCGCTGTCTCCTCGCAAAGTTTTGAACGATGCGCTCACGAAAGCGACAGCAACGCAACTTTTTCTTTAAAATTTTCTTCATTTATCAACATGGTTTTAGAAGAGACGGTTGTGGTCTGTGCTCTTGTCCCGCATAGTTCCCATTCCCGTGAGATTTCCGGGATAAAACCTATCCTATGTGTTAATCCAAGTTACTCTCTATATGTGTGCTAAATTTCATTGTAATCGGTTCAGTAGTTTATGCGTGAAAACTGAAAACCATACATACCTACAAACCTTTCCTCTTTATAATATTAGTATAGATATGTAATCGTAATTGTAAAAAGTAAATTAGTTTTTATTTAATACTTTTTAGTGTATTTTTCAACACGAATCAAACGAGCCCAAACTCGATAAAGTTGAGTCAATATATTACTAAGTTCCTATGACCACCTTCCGACTCCATCATCAAATCAGCTCTATGTCATAATAATGTTTCATCGCTATCCAATTTACATGCGTATACAAAATTTCAGCTCAATCGGTTACCTGGAAATGAATCAAAGTTACTTGCTACATTTCAATTAAGTCATCGAGACCAGACAAAAATGCTCATAAAATAAAAACTACTGGGCTTATCCGAATAAAATTTATGGGACCAATTCCACACCATTCCGCATCAAAAAAAAAAAAAAAGAATCACGTAAACCGGTTCAGAAACCTTGGAGTAATTGGTATACATACATACAAAAAATATACCGGCCGAATTGATAACCTCCTCCTTTTTTTTAAGTCGGTTAAAACTACAGTGTACGAGAATAAATACGTTGACATAAATAGGTATTATCGCTACGCCGGTTACGCGGCAACTGGCCGGCGGCCGTCGCCTGGCAACATTTTTGTCGCCGTGCGCGCACTTGCATTGAAACCAATAGATAGGGCGACAGTTGCGTCGCGGGCTTGTCTCCGAACCCGCGGACAAAAAAGTCTCCCGGGAGTTGCGTCGCTACGTACGCGCACTTTCATACTAGCCCATGGCTGGAGAGACAAAATAGTTGCGGAGACAAAATTGTTGCGGAGACAAAGTTTCTCGTGGGCGCTCGCTCTTACAGAAACAAGTCAAAATCACTCTAAAATCGATATGGCCTCTTAAGTACTTTCGATATCAGTTTAAAGTTTTTTGTTATCTGTAATACTTATGGAAAAATCGCCTGTGCACACTTAACGATTACACCCTTTATAAAAAATGAGAGTGACAGTTTTATACAGAAGAATACAATAAAGTATTAAGTAACAAATAAACATTTATTCAACATTTGATACAAACGCGAAATCACTTAAATTATTTAAGTTACACTTGACTGTTCGAAACACACTTAAATATTAACTTGAAAAGCTTTTAAAATATGCGAAAGAAAATATTCTCAAAGAAATGAATCGTGAAGTATACAAGAGATTCCTTTTGAAGATAACACGCGATTATGAAATCAAAATGGTGTCTTGAAATTTATGTTTTCTAGGATTTTGTTTAATATTTTTTTACAAAGCCTAAATGCTAAATAGGTTATTAATACTATTAATATTCTTTAAATAAAAATAAATAAATGTTATTTTAAGTTCGTTTGATTAAAATTATCAAGTGCTTTTCTTTTTCTCTTCAAAATTATAAATTGAAATTATTTGAATAAAATATTATTAGAGACAGACGAAAATAGTAGGTAGGTCTTTCGGAACCGATATTTAAATAATTTCTATATTTATCCACAGTTGCCAAAAACATATTTGAGAAGGCAATAATAGTCTTATTGGTTACATAACTGATGTTAAATCCTAATTGAAAAATACTTAAAAATACGTTTTAGACGAAAATACAATCAACCAGCCAATTAAACCAATCAATCGTTTTTGCGAGGGAGTAGCTTATAATTAACAATCCAATTTATAACTGATGTAACTCCATTGCCAAAATAAAAGTCAAAACTTTCATTCATAACAACTTCTACAGTTGTTAATAACCTACATAATGTTTTAAAATGTCACTTCTAAAGAAAAACTCGCAAAGAAACTCGATACCGATAACAGCCGATAACCAATAACATAGTATACAAATAAAAGTAGACCAATGTATTATATATTGTTTATAGACCGATAATATAGTAGACCAATTTATAAAAAAAGTATTTTCAATTAAAAAGATAAAAAAAAATATTTTTTTGGTCTGTGATATTTACCGTAATTTTGCACTCACTTATACTTTTTAGAACCCTAAAAACAAAATAGCATAAAATATCTCACGTGAATTTAAAGATTCAAACACTCGTTACAAAAAGCTAGTAAAAATTCCACTTTTACCCCAAAAAAAGGCTGAGTTCATTAACTTGACACGCAATCGCCAACAATACTGTCCCTTTTCAGTGGAAATTAATTACGCACACAATGCGTATAAAAATGACTCAGTGACCCCAATTGTTGAGTGTATACTGTATACATTTGATTTATGATTGAACAATGTTTTAGAAAAGCTTTGTGAATGAATGAAGTAGACTTTATTATACAGGCTAAAAAAGTACAAAATTTAATAACAAACACAAGTTGAACAATAGTCGACCTTATTGCTAAAGAACCACCTCTTCCAGGTCACCATAAAACATAGATAGTAACAAACAACATAAAACATACTGTATTGCCTATAAATAAACTAGCTGTGCCCCGTGGTTCTACCCGCATCGCTCCAATATTATTGAACTTAGCGTTATGATAAAGCCTTCCAAGATCTCAAGGGCTATCTATCACTGATTTTTTTTTAATCGGACCCGTAGTTCCTGATGTTAGCGCGTTCAACCAAAGAAACAGACAAACAACCTCTCCAGCTTTATTGTATAGATGAAGGAATATAAATAATAATGATAATTACATAATTGACAATGATAAATGTGTAATACACAATCTTCAAGAAACATAGATTAAGTTGTAAATTTTATAAAAATGTGTATGTTACAAAAGAACGATAGACTTGTAACCTGATGAGGAACACATGCCCTTGTGTGATAAAAATGTGGGTGTTTGGTACAACGTTATGAAATGTTTTGATTTCCAACGTTAAATATAACTTGCCAAATAATGTTTTAGGAAAGTTTTTGTGGAAAGTTTTTAATCTAAATAAATTCTTAGAAAGTCTAAATTCCCAAAAATCTTTTAAGAAATATCCATATTATCATGTTTATTTTTATTGTCTCCATTTATCGTATTATGAGAATATTTTCCTGCTATGTAAAACCCAATTTTTAAAAATAAAAGACTTACCGTCTTTGCCTTTACGTTTGCTTCAATTTTAACAAAAGTGGGCCGACGTCTGAAATTGTTGACTGTTTAAAATAAGGAAACATTCGCGCAACAATACACAGTATTTGAGCAACACTTAGCTTCAATCCTTGACTTAGTCAATGTTTGCAATGTTAAAGGGTTGTCTAAATATCAATTAAAATCTCAAAGCATAAGCTGCTGATCTTATGAAAAGCATCTCTTAATGAACGCTTCACATTAATTTGCGAAAATGCTTTCCACGCATTCAGCTGTGAAACGCGGAGTCTGACAAAATTACCGACAAATGTACCGGATTCTAAAAGCATTCATTACGGAACTTTTATCCATTCAAACTGTAACTTGTGAATTTTTTTCTAAAGCATAATTTATTCCTTCACAGATGGCGAGAACTGGAACTTACGAAGCCAAATTTGCAAGGTGTTCCAAATTCTGACGGACAACGAAATGTAATCAACACAAAATGGCGAACACAAAATCATTCTTATACTTCATAGTTATAGTCAATCTAAGCCTCAATGTAAATACTACATCAGTAGATGATAAAGTTTATCATAACGAAACGCTCATCAGAGATCTAGATAGTATAATAAGTGAGAAAATAATCAACACAGTCATTAATGATAGTTTAAAATTACGTAAGCTAGAAGACGAAAATATTAGAAAAAGAGATATTAATACAACAGACATAGAAAAAGCTATAGAAATAGCTGATGTAAATGCTGATACGAATTCTATTGAAAAATATGATTCTACTACAAGTGTATACGAAGATACGACGGTTTACTATGAATCGTACAACTACACGGACGAGCCGTGTGTGGGTGACCCTGAATACTGTAATATGACGAGAGAAGAATACTTTCTAATGCTCAATGAATATATCTACCCTCAACCGTACGAATGGGTGTTGATAGCGACCCACGCGATTGTGTTTGTGATTGGCTTGATTGGGAACGCGTTAGTGTGTATAGCAGTATACAGGAACCATTCAATGAGGACAGTGACGAACTATTTCATAGTGAATTTGGCTGTGGCGGATTTCATGGTGATCCTGATCTGCCTGCCTCCAACAGTGCTATGGGATGTGACGGAGACCTGGTTCTTTGGGACGGCAATGTGCAGAATTGTTCTGTACTTCCAGGTAAGAAAGTTTATGCTAATTTGTAGCTTTATTAAATTGCAATTGATTAGGATATTATTATGAAATTTGTATCAATAACAACGCATTAAGTGTAAATTTAGTAGATGTAGTAGTAGTAGATAAACATTCACCCTGTTTTATGAATTTAAACACACAAATTTCCTTAGTTTCTGAAGTTTTTATAAATATCAACGCAAAGTATTCAATGTACAACTAGTCGATGCAGATATTTTAAACCGGTGTTACAGTCTTAATAATTTTAATTAAATCATAAAAGGACATTGTTACACTTTCAACAAAAAAGTAACGTACAAATAAACAAAACGGAATGATTCTCAAACAATAAAGTAAGGAAATGATCTAAAACGATAAAGTTCGCAATCCAATATTAACAGTTAGGTAGCAAACAATAAAAAGCACATTACTTCCAAAAGGCATACTTATATTTAGAATCCCCCCGAATAATACGAAAGCAATCAATTAAACATAAGTAGACGATAATTGATACTATTTCTAAAACGATTGAACAACAAACCATTTTACCAAACAAATTGCTTTTAAAATAGAGATAGACTCAGTCAAAACAATGGATTTGAACAGCCATTTGTAATAGAAGTGTAATAAATATGCGTCATTGAGTTTAATTTAATCTGTTTTTGTGTCTGAATCACCTTGTTTCAGATTTAAGGGTACTAATTTATTTACGCTATCTTTTTATTTGGACGATTCAGCCTCCAGTGCAATTATGAACTTCCCAGATGTTTCTCTAAAATATAGCATTAGCATTCGTAATAACAGGAGTCCAGTATCGTAAATACATAGTAAAGATGGATGTAACTTTCTCAATTCTCTTTATTTTTAGGGTCCTCTCAATACACAAATAATTACGACTAGACAGAAAGTTTAACTTCTAATTTTATTCTGTAGATCAAAAAATTATGTTATAAAATGTGTTCAATTTTTTCGTAAACACACCTACCAAAGTTACAAATACTGAAAATACTACAAACAAAACATTCGCATAATATATTGTATCTATATTATCCCAAATATATTTTCATAGATGAATGCCATTGCAATGCAATTAAAACGTTTCGATGCTGTGAAGCAGATAGAACTTACGTTTTGTATACTATCTCAGTAACGATTTCCTTTCCTCTTCTATAGGAACTTCTAGTCGTTTCATTTTAATTGAAACTAAAAGAACATATTTTGAAGAACCCTTCTTATTGTAAAGCTGAAGAATGTGTTTGTTTGAAATCACTACTTCAGCAACGGTCCTATTTGAAAAATTATTTAGTCCATTTATCGAGGAAGGCTATAATGCTATATCATCAAGCTAAGACCAATAGGAGCGGAGCAATGCGGGTAAAACCACGGGGCACAGCTAGTATTGTAAAATAGCTGATCAAACCAGCCTCTTTATTTTAATGAAACCATCTTATCAAAGATTTTAGTTCCTAATGGACTATTCAAGAGTAAAAAGCTTTTTATTAAGAAACAAGTTTTGTTTTTACATTACATTTTACAAAATAATATTTCTTTCTTAAATTATAAAAATGTAGCTCAAAGCTTTTAGTATTATAATTGTCTCATTTTAATAATTATGATTTGTCTTCGCTTATTTTTGTTTTAAAATGGAAACTTTTACTTTTGCTATATAATAATAAACTAACTGCATTCCAAGGTTTTAACTACAGACAAAATTATGGGCAAAATCACCTAAAATCCTTTCTTTGAATTCGAAATAGAATTAAAATTAGTGGAGTAGTTTTTGAGTTTATCGCGATAGACAGACAGGATGTGGTGATCGAATTTGTTCTGTAATAAGTATAAAAAATAGAAAAAACATTTCTTACAGTATGGAAAAAAAGAACTGAAAATACATGTTAAAACATATTTATTGTTATTGCCTTCGTGCTTCAAACGGATCGTTGTTAAAACCACAGTTAAACCGAGTTTAATCAACTTTGACATTTGATTGGTTTCTACTTTATGTGTGTTGCTGCATTTTCACTTTAATTTAACATTATAATTATTAATCTTTGTAAGAACAAATCAAAGAAATGTATGTTCAGTGTTCACGCATAACTTCCGAATGGCTGCGCCAAATTGGAAACTTTTATTCGGTAGTCAGTAGTATACTGTATAAATGTCATTTGTTGTAAAGATTTGAAAATTTAACAGATAATTTTGAACGAGAGTGGATCCGGGGCGACTTGCTAGTTTACATAATGTACTCCATCTATATAATGATGTACTAATTATCGCATTACATAGCCACAACTGATTAATTTGAGACATTACGATAATAAGGACAATCCCTTGTGTACCTATAAGTACCACTATGATTATAAATATTCATCACTAGGCTTCCGCCCGCGGCTTCGCCCGCGCAGTCAAAGAAAAACCCGCATAGTTCCCGTTCCCGTGGGATTTCCGGGATTGCGTCATTTTCCCGGGATAAAAAGTAGCCTATGTCCTATCTCGGGTATCAAAATATCTCCATACCAAATTTCATGAAAATTGGTTCAGTAGTTTAGGCGCGATTGAGTAACAGACAGACAGACAGAGTTACTTTCGCATTTATAATATTAGTATGGATTATCATCATCAGCCCAGATACATTCCCGCTGCTGGGACACGGGCCTCACATGAGTATACAAGCTATAATCCACCACGCTGCGCTGGCCAAGTGCGGGTTGATAGATGTTTACGTTTTCTCTCGATAAGAACTATACTCCTACTTCGAAGAATATTATAAATGAATAATTAACAAAATCGGTTCAGCACGTTTTGCGATCCATTTTTCTTATATAGAAGTTAATAACTTATTCTTATACTAGCTTCCGCCCGCAACTCCATCCGCGCGGATGTCGGTCTTCGCGTGGATGGTTTATTTCTCCATTTTGAGTAACTCTGACGATAACATCTTATAAATATCTATTGGACTCAAATACGGCTAGGCTTATAATAATACCCAACGTGTGTTCGCTGTTCTACAGAACAACGTCTATGGATAAAACTGAAAAATTAAGATTATTTTTTTTCTTCGTATTTTTTCAGGATAAAAAGTATCCTATTTTACGCCCAGGATAATAAGGTATAATTATACCAAGTTTCATCGAAATCGAACCGTTAGTTTTCACGTGATGTCTTCACATACAGACAGACAGACAGACAGACAGACAGACAAAAATTTTTTTAATCACATATTTGGGTTTGGTATCGATCCAGTAACACCCCCTGCTATTTATTTTTTCAATATTTTCAATGTACAGAATTGACCCTTCTACAGATTTATTATATGTATAGATTCGTAACTTAGAAGACTTCTTGTTCGTTAATGATAAATATTCTTCCAATCCTTAATTAATCATTTAAAAAGCCTGCCTTATATTTAAAGTATCTAACACAAATTTCCTCAACACAATGATTGATCAGTTTTATACAAATATTTTATAACTTCGCGCCAAGCTATGTTCGACCTTGTTTTAGTTTAATGGAAATCAGACAGTTTTGACGCTTGTGTTAGAAGCTACATTTAATGCTAACATAGACATGAACTTTGTGTCGAGTCTGTAAGTTTTCCGACAGTTACAATATCATCTATGTTGTTACATTTGCTTGACAATAGAATATAGAAACTTTCGACTGAAGCATTAGATACTATTTGTTTATATGTGAGCATTTAAGGTAGCTATAGATATACAGGGTGTCCCACTGTTGGTATAGTTTTGCATACGCTGAGCACGTAAAAATACTTATAAAATTCCAGACGCAGTTTTTTTTCAAATAGATGAATTCTTAAAACTCTGTATACACCCATAACAAGCAACCCGCCCAGATTTGCTAGCAGCACGTGACCTATCGTTTAAGATTTAAGTTTTCATAGACAAAATGCTCACATTAGCGAAGCGGTATATGCCGGCTGCGCGAAGCTAGAGAAGAGAACATAGATTTTCAGGAAAAATTTAGCAAAAATTTTTTGATGTAATTTTGTTGTTTAAGTATTATTTTCGTGATCATTGTATGCAAAACTACAAGTCCCTTCGCGCTTAGTATACCAATAGTGGGACACCCTGTATAAGCAGAAAGATACAAAATAGAATAATAAATCGACACGGGTATTATTCTATTTTGTATCTTAAACCCTTATAACGCCTTTAAATATAGACAGATAAGCAGAAAAGTTTGTGATTCACCCCCTCTCTAAATAGGTTTGTAACAATTAAGATGAATCTGGCTACATTCATCAACTTAACAGCAAAGCATAATATTCGCTCGTAAACCTGTCCTGCTATCGTGAAAAAATAATTTAAAAGTCAATCTATTCTACGAACCTTTCAAGATATATATAAAATTGTAAACCAATCAAGAACAACGAAACAAAATAAAAGCAGTACCGTAAATTGCTCATATCTCCATAATATTTGTATATCAAATGCAATCTCTCATATTCCAACGCTTTCAAATTGTGTAATATCAATCAACCTTGTTCCGACCAATCTTCCCTAATAAAAATCCATATTTCATAAGCATGAATTTAATTTACCCGTCAGACATATTAGATCAAGAGCCCACGACGGCCAGACTTTCCTTTCTTTCGGAAAGTTGAAAGTTTCTCTGTATATGTCTCCTATACAGATAAGAACGACCAGCGACTATCAAGTTTGGGTTGTGGTTACTTTGGCAGGAAACAGGTAGTGAAGGTGTATAAAATAGTACCTAACTTTCATTATAGTTTAAAAGCTAAATTTTATATATGTTACTTGGGGACCTATAAAAAGACATTACCTTAAGAGCCAGACAGTTTTCATGGTTCTTACATCTAGCCAGACACATTTAAAAAATAACTAACATATCATCAAATTCACATAACTACCTAAAAGCGTAACAAATATGAAATAACCCACTAAAACATTAGTTAACTATAATTATTAAAAAAATAAAAGTATAATATATAAGTAATAAAGTTATTACTTATCTTTTACGGGGGTTTATGTTGATGAAATTTCACGTATCTCGATGACACAATAAAAAAGTCATCGGGATACGTGAAATTCCATCAACATAAGTCTAAGTAAAAGATAAGTAATAACTTTATTACTTATATATTATACTTTTATTTTTTTAATAATTATAGTTAACTAATGTTTTAGTGGGTTATTTCATATTTGTTACGCTTTTAGGTAGTTATGTGAATTTGATGATATGTTAGTTATTTTTTAAATGTGTCTGGCTAGATGTTAGAACCATGAAAACTGTCTGGCTCCTAAGGTAATGTCTTTTTATAGGTCCCCAAGTAACATATATAAAATTTAGCTTTTAAACTATAATGAAAGTTAGGTACAATTTTATACACCCTTACTACCTGTTTCCTGCCAAAGTAACCACAACCCAGACTTGATAATCGCTAGTCGTTCTTATCTGTATCGGAGACATATACAGAGAAACTTTCAACTTTCCGAAAGAAAGGAAAGTCTGGCCGTCGTGGGCTCTTATATTATATTTATGATGACGATTAAATAACCTGGGGCCTTAGACAAAGTAACAATTACAAAACGATAACGAAGTTAGAAATCGCAAAAATGTATGGGATTGACATTAGATAGACCACGTGATCTAACGCGGCGTATGTCAATCCCATACATTTTTGCGATTTCTAACTTCGTTATCGTTTTGTAATTGTTACTTTGTCTACAGGCCCTGCTCATTTAAGATACATGGAGGCAATACGAATTATGTACGTGATAAAATGGTAGGGTCGTGAAACGCACGCGTAAATTATAATTTACCTAAGATTCATCGAAGGAAAAAGTTGGTGGGAAGATATAAAGTCCGTCGTTGAAGATACTTCTGTACATTTCTGCTAACCTAGTACATGTGATGACGTAAGCTGAGCGTCCATACAAAGAGCCTTGCGTTCTACCAGGACAGCAGAACACCCAAAGAGATATATATCCTAATAATAACGTCATAGAAGTTGGCGGGAAGATATGACGTCAATTGCTAGTGCAAATTATGACGTCACTGAATATACTTCTGTACATTTCTGCTGACTTAGTACATATGATGACGTAAGCAGGGCCTCCATACAAAAATTGTTAAAGCCTCGAATTCTACCAGGATGCAATAAAAAAACCGTATGTTTTAAAATTACCTTGGTAGTTTAAGAGCGTATACGCACTATGCGGGTAGCCGCATTGCGGGTAGCCGTCCGGCTGACCGCAAGCACAATTATGTACGTAATATTCATTTCTATGCGCACTGCGATGCGGCTACCGCAGACCGCACAGTGCGCATAGAATATTACGTACATAATTGTGCTTGCGGTCAGCCGGACGGCTACCCGCAATGCGGTTACCCGCATAATGCGTATACGCTCTAAGGGTCCCCTAAATTTAGATAAACCCACGTAAACTTTGATAATCACTGTTTAAACTGTTCCCTTATTTGTTTTTTCCTCCTTATGTAAAGTTCCTATGGGATTTTAAAGGGAAAAAAGTATTTATCAATTTTATCATCAAGTTATTTTTGGCATCTACATTAGTATAAATATTAATACTGGCTATTAGCTGTTATAGATAGCCTTCTGGTATAAATTTGTTTGATTTGATTTTAGGTTAGAAATATTGTTCTATTTACTTACATCAAATACAATAATTAAGTTCACCTTCACATTAGTTCATAATTAACCACTATCTTGAACAACGATCTTGAATGTATCGATGCGTCACACTCAGCTTTCGTACATTTCGTCATTAATAAAATAAAAAATAAAAATAAAAAATAAAAAATAAAAAAGCCTTATATTTCCAGAAAAAAGAAACTTAAATAACATTTGTTTTTTGTTTTTACTAAACTTAACCTATATTTGCCTTGTTTATATTAATTTAAATATATTTGTAGTTTTTAGTGTTTTGTTCAGTATTTTGGTTCGTTTTCCAGAACCCCTCCTCGGGTGAAGGCCTCCTCCAACGTTTTCCATTTTTCCCTATTCAGGGCTTTATGTATCCAGTCGTGGCCAGCCGTCCTGACAATCTCGTCCTGCCATCTCGTAAGCGGCCTTCCTCTGCAGCGCTTGCCCAGAGGGCCGGTCCATGACGTTACTCTCCTTGTCCATCTCTGGTCCTGAAGTCGCGCTACATGTCCCGCCCACTTCCATTTGAGTTTTAGAGACTGGTTTAGTGCGTCAGTAGCTTTTGTTGTTTGTCTGATTTTAGTATGTCTTATTTTTTGTATCTTTCTTATGTTGAGCATACTGCGCTCCATGCCTCGTTGACATGTAGATATTTTCTGTCTTATACTGTTTGTAAATTTCCAGGTTTGACAGGCGTACGTTAAACATGGTAGGAGGCAAGACGTCATGACCTTAGATTTAATTTGTATCGCCATATTGCTTTTGAATATTTCTTTCAGGCTCCAATATTTATTCCAGGCGAGTTGTATCCGTCTTTCTACCTCTCGGTCGTTGTTTGTTTTGTCAAAGCTGATTTGTTTACCCAAGTAAATATATGTATCTGTATAATTTAATGTTTTGTTGTCAACTGAAATTTTGGGTTTTACTCTACTGTTTGTCATTAACATCGTTTTAGTTAGATTCATCTCTAAGCCGATTTGTTTGCTGTATTTATTTAGTGTTTGTAGCATGTACTGTAGTTGGGTACTTGATTCAGAGAGAAGAACTATATCGTCCGCGAAACGGAGATGGCACAAGTACTTTCCACCAATATACAGGGTGTAATCGTTAAGTGTGCACAGGCGATTATTCCGTAACTATTACAGATATCAAAAAACTTTAAACTGATATCGAAAGTACTTAACCTAATGAGTAAAATGGCCATAATAAATTTTTAAAAATAATACGAGAAATATCTAAAAAATTAACTTTATACCCTCCCATACATTTAGTATGAGATATGAATATCCCATGTACATGGGTTGATCCAAAAGTAATGATAATCAATATTAAACAAGGTCATTACAGTTAAAATAATTATGTATTTCTCTAGATAGTCTTCTAACTACATAATATACTTCGATATTTTTTTTCCTTAACTTAGAAAAAAAAACTTTGACTTCATCTACAAAAACCCCTCAAAATCGGCCATCACTTCGCTGTCGTCTTAAAATTTCTTGTATCGACGGTGTTTCTTGTGCCGAGGTAAGAGATAGAATTAACTAGGAGCTAGATCTTACAAACAGGGTGGGTGTTCAAGCATTTTCAATGCCGATTTTTGATTGGCAGCCATCGCAACTGACGCTTTGTGATCTGGTGCGTTGTCTTGGTGAACCAACATTCAAGACCGAAGTTTGCCATGTCTCTTTTTCTAACTAACCTACCCGCAATCTTTTAATTTGGTCTGTGTAGTAAGAGCCCTGTGTAGTAGTGGCTACCTTCTTAAAATATTCCACATTTCTTCAGCGTCCCAAAAAACTACGGCTTTAATCTATCCCACTAATTTTCACTTTGAAAATCTTCACCGTCAATTTGGAAGCTCGCATCCAGGCCATTGATTGTTTCTTGGTTTCAGCATAAACATGGTGAACCCAGGTAACGCCCATGGTCACAAATCGTGACAAAAAATTATCCTGATCTCATTAAAAATTTAGAAATTCACCCTCTAAATGTCGAATCGTTGTTTCTTCTTTTCGTCGGGAAACATTCTGGCTCGCACTGTTCACATTAAAATTAATGTTAATACTTGGAAACGTGGCCTGTAGATATAATTTTTTTGTGATAACTTAGTGATTACATGAGCAAGCATAAAACATTTATTTTATATTTTTATGTGCACAGGAAATACCCAATTATCATTACTTTTGGATCAACCTATACATTTAATATGAAAGATTTTAGCTTTTTTTTTGTTTTTTTGGTTTTCTGCTTTAATTACTTCGCAAATTTGGAGGGAAGTTCATTTAGAAACTGTAAATAGACCTCCTCATTGTATTGCACAATAAGGACGTCACTTCGAAAATCTACTATGAATACAAAATGTATGGGAAATAAATTGTATGGGAGCGTTTAATGTAACATTTTTGGTTATTTCTCGTTTTATTTTTAAAAATTTATTATGGCCATTTTACTCATTAGGTTAAGTACTTTCGATATCAGTTTAAAGTTTTTTGATATCTGCAATAGTTACGGAATAATCGCTTGTGCACACTTAACGATTACACCCTGTATAGGCCGCAGTTTCCCCAGTCAAGCTTCCTTATTATATACTCAAAGATAGCGATGAACAGTGTCGGGGACATCGGATCGCCCTGTCTTACTCCTCTTTGTATGGGAAATCTTGGGCCGATTTTTTCCAGTTTTACTCTTCCTGAACTGTTATTGTAAATGCTTTTAATTATCTGTATGTACTCAAAATTGACCCCCTGTTCTTCTAGAGCGTTCCAGATACTTGAATGTGCTACGGTATCGAAAGCTTTTTTGTAGTCTATGAAGGCAATATGTAGATTTCTTTGTTTCTCTTGGTACTTTTCAATCAGTAGGTCTATAGTATAAATGTGGTCAATGGTAGAGAAGCTTTTCCTAAAGCCTGCTTGTTCTATTGGTTGTTCGGGTTCTAAAATGACACTTATTCTTCGATTTATAATAGACGAAAAGATCTTGTATAAGCACGGCAGTAAGCTTATTGGTCTGTAGTTGGCGATGTCATATGGTGCTCCTTTTTTATAAATCAATATTATATTTGATTCAGACCATTGTGTAGGTATATTGGCTGATTTCAGTATGCGGTTAAACAATTGTGTTAGTGGTGTAGTCAATAAGGAACACGCTGTTTTTATGGCCTC
Organism: Colias eurytheme; assembly: GCF_061535395.1. NCBI lineage: Eukaryota > Metazoa > Arthropoda > Insecta > Lepidoptera > Pieridae > Colias > Colias eurytheme. The sequence continues at coordinate 1,934,441 of NC_143004.1, forward strand.
ATTTGTGATATGGTCTGGACCGGGGCTTTTTTCAACTTTTAGCTTGTTTATCGTATCAGCTACCTCCTTGTTATCTAATGGTTTTACTATGTTATCAGTTGTTGTCAGGCACTTTATGTTAGTGTTGCATTCTATGTTTTGATAAGCGGTCGTCTGGTTCTGGTTGCTGTAGAGGGTTTCGTAAAAGCTTGTTGCTATATGTAGAACGTCCCTACGCTTATTTGATATTTGTTCCCATTTTTTTAAACCTTCCACCCAAGTTTTGTTGGTTTTTAACTGTTTGAAAGCTCTTTTTGTGCTGCCTGTTAGTTTAAGATGTTTTTCTATAGTATTTGATCTGTAGCTTGCGTAGTCTTGTTTTATTCGTTTGCTTATAAGTTTGTATAACGCAGCAATTTCATTTTTAATAGTTCTTGTTTTATTTTTGTTTTGTTGTAGTATTCGTCTTCTTGCTATAAGTGTTCTAGTACTTTCTGATAGGATGTTATTCTTTATGTTTGTGTTTTGTCTAGCTTTTTGAAGACTCTGGGTTATGATGCTAACTATTTTGTCGTAGTGTGTTTGAATTGGAGTGTTTTCGTCAATGCATAATAAATCTGGTAGGTGGTAGGCGACGCATTCTCTATATTTCTTGATTTCTTCTTCGGTTGTCAACTTAGAGTTTGGGTAAGATGTGTAGCTGCTTCTACTCTTTGTTTGTTTTGTCCACGTAAATGTCGCTCTAATTGGTCTATGGTCTGAGGAGTAGCTGAGATTTAGAACTTCGATATTTTTTATCATGCTTGGTTTGTTAGATAAAATAAAATCGATCTCATTTTTGTGTTTAGTATTTGGCGAACGCCAAGTCCACCTGCGATTTGGTTTCTTTTTAAAAAAGGTATTTAAGATCGAGATTTTGTTTTCGAGAGCGAAGTCAATCAGTGTTTGTCCTCTTTGGTTTCTAATACCATATCCATGTTGTTTCATTATCAGATATTCTGCTGGTTTTGGTTGGCCAATTTTAGCGTTAAAATCTCCCATGATTATGTAAACTTGGTAAGACAAGTCGAGTGCTTTGTATATGTCAGCGTAAAAGTTTTCAATCTCTTCTTCTTTTGCTGATTCTGTGGGCGCGTACGCTTGTATAAGTGATAATTTGCTACCATGTAGATTTAAGTTTAATAGAGCGACTCTTTCACTGATACTTGTAAAACTTTCTATACTTTCTTTGTGGCGTTTGTTAATTAGAAAGCCCACTCCGTAGAGCCCTTGCGTAAGCCCTGTGTAGCAGAGAATGAAGTCTTCATATTCTTCGATTTTTGTCCCGGTACGTCGAATTTCAGCCAATCCAATTATATCAAATTTAACATTGTTTAGTGCTTCCTTAAGTTCAATCAGGTGACTGTAAGTCGACAGTGTTCTTACATTGTATGTTAATATGTATAGCTTTTGTAGTGTTTCAGGAATCACGGTTGTCTCTTTTTGTGTTTTGTTATTGTTACTTGCTAAGATCGTTGGAGGGTTTTGGTCGTTATCTTCCTCGGTGACCAGCCGTGTTGGAAGATGGTTTTTGTTTCTTTGTTGATTATGTTTGAGTGGTACATTTGTTTGGGAGGGGGGCGGTAATTGCTATTGGTTGTTTTTATTCACATTTTCGTTGTTTTGGTGCTGCAAAGTATTCTTGTCGTTTTTGTTAACTAAGTAGTTTAGTAAGCCTGGTCTTACGAAGCCTTCCGACACACTGTTTGATCTGCGTATTGGAGAGTTTGGATTTTTTGTTTTATTCTTTTTGGTGGTTTGTGAAATACGTGTTTGTTGCGGTTGATAGTTTTGAGGCTCAGGTGAGGTTGGTAATGCTCTTTTGTTGTTTGATTTTAAAACAACTAATTTATCGTATTTTATCGTGACTCTATTGCCTTTCTCGCGCTCTTTGTTTGCTTCCTTTTGTAGTTCCTTTCTTTTTTCTAAAATATATTTAGGATAGTCTTCTTTCAAGTAGTATTGGGTGTCTTTTAATAGATTTTTTTGCTTGAGAATGTTGATCTTTAGGCCCAGGGTAGTAAAAGTTACAAGTATGGGACGCGGTTTATCACCTATTTTTCCTAATCTTTTTACCTCCTGGATATCTCTGTATTCTAGTTTTAAAGATAGATATTCGTTGATGAATTTAATTATATTATTTTCAAGGTTTTTATACGATGACTCGCCCTCCACTATGCCAAAGAATATAATGTTTCTTGCCCTTGCTTGTTTTTCCATGAATTGAAGTCTCCTTTCTTGATTTTCTACTTTTTCTTTTAAAGTTTGGTGTTTTTCTTCCCATATGGCGAATTTTTCTTCCAATTTATTTGTTATGTTTTGTGTAACTTGTTCTGTTACCCTTTCTCCGTTTTTCTGAATTTCTATTTTTTGGTCGTTCAGTTCTTTTTGGATGTTTTGCAGTGCTTTCATAATCTCCTCCATTGTGTCTGGTTTGTTTTGGTACTCGTTACGCCCTCTCTGTGCGGTAGATTGTACTGCTACGGCAATAGCACAATTGATTTTTCTGTAGATCTTAAGTTGAAAATAGTGTGCACCTTTTTTGGTAGATGGCGTTTAATTTGATTTTAAATGTAGTTTTAATACGGAGTATATTGTTACTGTGTCGCAGTAGCGCCCTTCTTCCCGAACCTTCCTTCAAGAACTCTTACACCACTTAAAAAATCCGGTTTATGGAAACACTTAGTCTCTAGATATTTAGCAAGGACTTAGCGGCAGGTTTATTACACGTTCTCACATCGACAAGTGCACTATTCTTTGCTGGGCTCGTCTCAGTTAGGTTTATATCCAAACAATTAATTTCTCTGATCATTTCATCTTATACGGGAGGCATGTCCTTTACAGGAATCTTGTTTGTAGTTTTTTCTAACTGACTGTACAGAGCTATCAGTGCTTATTAGTTATTTTCGAATTGTTAGTGTAGTTTATACTTTACGATGTTGATTCATGACATAAGTGAGTCATCTTCTTTTGTTCTGACAGCTGTTGATACACTTGAACACTGTTAACGGTTTTTATATTGACAAAACAAAAATAATACTTTTTTGCCACTTATTATCACTGCAATGATTAATTACTTTGATTCTATGTTTATTCACAATAGTTTATGTATATTTTGCCGATAGAAACTTCACTGGTATTTTGAATAATCTTTGTATCAAGGCACGATTTAAAATTTTTATATATCACAGGAACTGTTTGACTAATTATCCATATATAACATTTCGTCATTATCTTAATCTTAATATATTATATAAATCTCGTGTCACAATGTTTGTCCTCAATGGACTCCTAAACCACTTAACCGATTATAATAAAATTCGCACACCATGTGCAGTTCGATCCAACTTGAGAGATAGGATAGTTTAAACATGAAGGTACCACGGGCGAAGCCGGGGCGGACCGCTAGTAATTATAATATGGTTACCTTTCTTGTAACAATTGATATTTATTGTCACTTTCTAAAAATCTATACTAAGTTATTTATTTATTTATAGAATATTTATTCTTGTAACTGGAGACTTTTATATGAACTTCCTAAATTATTTTTCTTTTTTTATTTATTTATTTATCAATAACAAATACATTTTACATAATTGAACATGCCAAAAACCACAAAGATTTGTCCGGCATGCAACAAATAAAAATTGTATTTAGCAATACAGATGAAAATATATTTTTTTTTCGTTTGTTTGTGTTGGATAAGCTTAAATCTATCGAACCGTTTATAAATTCACATTGTATACATTATCCTTTTTACATACAAGGAAGTCACATCGGAAGAAAATCTCTAAAAAGGACCAATTTCCGCCCCATACAATATATTATGCAATATAAACGACTCCTAAGATTATCCATAATAATTCTTCTCGTTTAGACTATTTTTGTTTACGGTCGTTAAATTATGTATTTTTGAAGTTAACAGTATAAAAAATGTATTTTGATAAAAGCGCTTCTGAAAAAAGTCTAGTTGATTTTAATTTGTAATGTTTGAGTTTTAAGTTATAACGCCGTTAGTACACCTACGCATTCGCGTGCGGCAGCGAATCTCTGCGAAACTACTGCGTAGCGAAATACCTGCGGAACGTGTACACAGCAGGGATGTAACGGAGGTAGTTTTATCGGAACCGAAATCGGAATCGGAGTTTTCAAATTTGGTTTATCGGAATCGGAATCGAAATCGGAATCGAAATCGGAGGCAGGGTCAGTTTGTTTAAGGACAAATAAAACATGATTTATAGTCAATTCTTTTCATTTTTATTTTTTTTATAAAATAAAAAACAACTGTGAAAAAAAATTGGCATAATTCCAAATGAACAGAAGATAAAATTAATGAATTTAAAGTTTAATTAAAATTAAAACCCAAAGTAGCGTGTTACATTTGGTGACATTACAATAAATGAACAATAGCAAAAGCAAATTAAATCAAAATGGACTCCAAAAGTAATGTATTGTACTTTATGAACAAAAGCTTTGATGCTTTGTAACAACTAACAAGTGAAAAAATAATTGATGATAGAGTGCACGTAGTGGGGGTCGGGGGATTCCCCGCGCGACATGTATGAACCTGTTCGGCACAGGCCGTCGCGCGCCGCCCGCTTTGTTTCGTTCGACCTCCGATAAACATCCGATACAAAAGTATCGGAACCGAAGTCGGAACCGAAAGTGTAATAATAATCGGAAGTTCCGTCTTAACGGAACCGGAATCGAAGCTCCGTTACATCTCTGGTACACAGCAATGTTTTCGCAACTTTTTCGCAATGCATCTGTGTAATGGCCATTTCGCAGTTCCTTGCGAAACAATACTGACAAGGACGCAACTATTTCATCTATCTATGTGCTAGAGTGAGACATATCATATGCGAAATCCAGCCACCCTACTGACAGATTTTTTGTTGTTTCGCTGCCGCACGCGAATGCGTCGGTGTACTAAAGGCGTAACTGCTTACAATTTTTTTATAGAATCAAACAATCACACGCATGCAATTTAGAGTTCAATTTAATCGATTTTCATTCCTATGGCAAGGTACTATAGTATAAATTTGTCTGTACATTTAAATCCCTTGAAATATTGACGGGAAATACTTTATATCCGCATTGCCTTGACAGCTTTTAGAAGCAGCTTAGCTCCCAGGGCACAGGATTACAAAGTCAATTCGAGTAAGCCATCGATCTTCAAAGTGGTAGGTATATATTTTATTGGTTGTTGTAGTTTCTTGCTTTCTCTTAAAGAACGATTTATATATTACTACCTTTCCGCCCGCGGCTTCGCCCGCGTTTTCAAAGAAAATCCTGTTCCTGTTCCCGTGGGAACCTATCCTATGTTTTAATCCATGTTACTCCTCTATGTTATGTGTGCTAAATTTTATTGTAATCGGTTCAGTAGTATTTGCGTGAAAGAGTAACAAACACACACATACACATCCTCACAAACTTTCGCATTTATAATATTATAGTAAGTAGGATAATCAAATACTTGTCAACACAAATAAAATACAAAATTCTTGCCGGTTCTTCTCCATACTGCTTTCCGAATAGGTATTAAAATTTAAATGTTAAACTGCTATGACGATTTAGATGCTCCTAGAAGTTACGTTTGAAATAAAGTATTTCAACGATAAAGTTATCGATGTTCCAGACTTAAAGTGTATTTTAAAAAAAAGATACTCAAAAACAAAAAAAAATCAATCTCTGGACTCTGTGAATGTTTGTAAAAGATATGAAGAACTTTATATTTAGAAAGACTTAACAAAGATTAAGAGCTTATGATATTTTGTACCTGTATTTTGGACATTTAAGTATTAAGCTGGCTACTCACGTACCTGCCTGTGGGGCAATATTGGAATTGCACCCTTAATTGGCTATTGTGTATAGACACATCACAATTAAGGAGCCATATCCTATGCAAGCAGGGGCAATTTAGAGAAAAGCTGAAATTGCTCCGACCGCCATGCAACCAAGATTATTCCAATATTGCCCCTGCGGCAATTACGTGAGTAGCCGGCTTTATACAGCAGATGCAAACAATAAACTAATTCATAATTTAATAGACAAACGAGATAATCAAATAATAGGCTTATTTGGTTTGATGGAATGGGATATATTTTTTTGATAATTGTTGACACGCTGTAATGTGTATATTCAGTACATATTGACTACTAGCTTTCCGCCCGCGGCTTCGCCCGCGTTTTCAAAGAAAAACCTGTTCCCGTAGGATTTCCGGGATAAAACCTATCCTATGTCCTTTCTCGGGTATCAAAATATCTCTATACAAATTTCATGCAAATTGGTTCAGTAGTTAAGGCGTGATTGAGTAACAGACAGACAGACAGAGTTACTTTCGCATTTATAATATTAGTAAGGATTGTGTTAGTAGCGACAATGATTATTTAAATATTAGTATATCACTTATTGGTTTATTATAAAAAGTACGTATAGTATTAATCTAGAATATAATTATTTTCTACTTTTTCAATCAAGAAGAGAAGTTGATTTGCTTTTTCATTGTAAGCTCTCGATTCAAATCCTATTTTAACGAGCAATCTGCCTTATTTATAATTATTCAAAGTGCGATTTTTAACCGACTTCAAAAAAGAAGGAGGTTCTCAATTCGGCCGGTCATATATTTTTTTTATATGAATAGGTAGAACAGCAAAGATACTATATATATATATATATATATATATATATATATCTTATATATAAAAATGAATCGCAAAATGTGTTGGTAAGCGCATAACTCGAGAACGGCTGAACCGATTTCGATCATTCTTTTTTTATTATATTCCTTGAAGTACGAGGATGGTTTTTATGTAGAGAAAACGTAAATATTATGTACCACGGGCGAAGCCGGGGCGGACCGCTAGTCTTATATATAAAAATGAATCGCAAAATGTGTTGGTAAGCGCATAACTCGAGAACGGCTGAACCGATTTCGATAATTCTTTTTTTATTATATTCCTTGAAGTACGAGGATGGTTCTTATGTAGAGAAAACGTAAACATGTACCACGGGCGAAGCCGGGGCGGACCGCTAGTACTATATATAAATGCGAAAGTTTGTGAGGATGTGTGTGTGTTTGTTACTCTTTCGCGCAAATACTACTGAACGGATTACAATGAAATTTAGCACACATATAGAGGGTAACTCGGATTAACAAATAGGATAGGTTTTATCCCGGAAATCCTACGGGAACGGGAACTATGCGGGTTTTTCTTTAAAAACGCGAGCGAAGCCGGGGGCGGAAAGCTTGATATAGTGATCTATCAACGCACAGCCCAAACCACTGGATGTATCGGGCTGAAATTTGGCATGCAGGTAGATGTTAGGACGTAGGCATCCGCTAAGAAAGGATTTCCCGAAATTCTTGCGGGAACGGGGAAAACCGGCGATGCACGTACGTGGGCGGAAGCTAGTATAAGATAAAATAAAACAATTTAAAGGTTTTTCAATTTGAACAACTTCTCAAATCAGGTATTTGTGAAGTTTTGGAGAAAGAAAGAGCGTCTTACGCATTTATATCGTTTTTAAAACGAGTCTCTTTTGGAAATTGTTAGCGAATTCTCTGAACTTCGTCAAAGTAATGTTCTCGACGGTTTAGTGATAAATATTAAACTTTGGGTCTTCTGAAGTGCACCAGTCGTATTTTGTTTCCAACAGCGCCCAAACCTGGCTAATATAGAGTTTAAGAACTTTTTGAAACTAGTTGGTACTCTCCAGGTAATAATGTAAGAAAGGAAACTTAAAAGGGATGTTCTTGACCGTTTTAAGATAACTTGGATAATATTATAGTCTAGAGTTTAATTAACCTGCAGTAATGTGAAAAATATGTAATGATTAGAAAGTGCTTCTAAAAAATTCTAATTGTATAAATAAATGTTTGAATTTGCAGTGATCGGGTATAATTTCCTCTTATTGTTATGGTTGACTCATGACTGGTATAACAATATCTATTGCTGCCTAGCGATAAGGCGAGCAGCCTTTGCTGTTTTGTTAAGTTTCATTTAAAAGTTTTATTAAAAATTGAAAAAGGACTTTTCATTCATTCACTAATACCAATGTAGCGATGAAAATCGTATACTTAATTCTGGAAAATGTTTTGGAAATATCAATTTTATCCTTCGTCTAATTCTGTGGACAAGGCCGTGAATGTATGTCACTCGAGTACCACAAAACTGGTATGTTCAATGGCATCACGCATCGTAGTTTATAAATTACTAGCTTTCGGCCGCGACTTCACCTACTTCGTTGAAAAGTTAACAAATTATAAAGGAACTTAAACCTTTATCGATAACCTCTATTTTAAAAACCCTATTAAAATCCGTTAGTAGTTTCCGTGTCCGTAGTTTTAAAAAGATATACGAGCCTACGTAGAAAGCGACTATTTTATAGTATGTAGTGATGAATTATTGATTACTATTTACATTGCTGATTCATACAAAAAGATGATTCCTATTAAACAAAATATTTTTATCCACGTACCACACGAGAAGCTAATTTTACATACATTTCCAATTTCCTGACTCGAGAACATTAATCGGATATTCGCGCAAAATCAAACACAAGGAAATAACATAATCTGTTTTTTCTTCACATGTAAATATTAAACTTTTCTATTTACAATTAATTAGGCGAAAATCAAGCCAAAACTCTTTACAATGGTATATTGTTTATATACTGCCTCTTAAATATTTACGCTTACAAAGTATGAAAACCGTTAAGGAATACCTCAATCGCTGTAATTAATTTGGGGACTGGTAATTAAATTTCGACTCAATTACTCGGTGATAAAGGTCAATTTCGATTGCTTTCAGCTGAGAGTACAGTCGCGTTAAGGCAATTACACGGTTCAACGACCTTAATGATTCTGTCACTACATTTGAATTTGTTTTTTTAACCGCCCTCTATAAATATACATCGTTGTTGAAGTAAAAGTGACCAAAGATTATGGAATTGTATACTGTATCGTATTGTATCGTAATGTGTTAGTGGTTTCTACCTAATTTATGTTTTCTCTGAGAGGCAGTAACATATTACATTTATGAATAGTAAATATTGTGTACTATGTATGTTGTAAATGTAATGTAGGAAGACTCATCTTTCAACATTAACCGTTATAAGCAAAGTCTCTACTACATGACCCATTCTGGAGACCTTAAAATGACTAAGCAAGTAATTATAAGTTCTAGAGTGGGGAACAGTTAAGAAAACACCGATTTAGAAATTAATTTTATTCAACACGGACTCTACTATATTCTGGAGACCTGATGATGGCTAGGGTGGAGAACATCTCACCTACAGAGATATAAAAGATGGAGTACATTATTTGACGTAATTCTATAGAACGGCCTCTACCATGTCATGGTGTATCGAATGGTAATGGTGACCAGGCAAATGTATTTAGCGTTCTCTGTATATCTCTTCATACCTAGTAGGAATATATGCATGCAACCTACACAAAATAAAAAATAAAAAATAGGGGAACGGACAAGAAATCACGTTTTTTTCGACTTGTTATGTATTTTGTAGTTAGTTCGGGGTTAATTTTTTAAATCCCTTACGTCTTTGAAATGATGACGAGAAATAAAATGTGATGAATGGTGAACGGAATTTTTAAAATCGGTCCAGTAGTTTGTTTTAATGTGTAATATAATTGAAGGTCATCAAATGTTATCTCAGTGAGAAGTGTTAGAAGTCATCGTAATTACATCTTTTCTTATATTCCGATAATTGTAATAAAAAATAAACTGTTTTAGTGTAATCTCCAAAAAAGAAATTTATCTTGTATAAATCATTAAAAAAGACGTTTTATAATATATATGTATGCTATGTATATAAGGCATTAAGAAAGACAAATTGCATTGTTATTTTGTAAGATTTTTATTGTATGTGTACAAAAAAGTTTTTTTTTAATAAAGTTTAATAAGTTTTAATAAGTTTAATAAGTTTATGAGCCTATTCATTACAATCAAACAAACAAACAAACAAAGTTTTCCTCTTTATAATATTAGTGTAGAAGAAATCATCGGTTCACCCAGTTAAAAGTGCGGAGGTAACGGAACCAACAAAAAATTCAGTTGAATTGAGAATTTCGTCCTATAATGGCGTCGGCTAAAAATGTTGCTATACGTTTATGTCGGTTTTGACTTTCCTACGATTTTATACAATAATATAAAATTATATGATTTTATACAATATAAAAAAAATTGCTGATTTTCGGCGGTATGGCGACCATTTGGAACTGTCTGAAAAGTATGGCATGGCGATTTTCGTACATGGCTACTGGACGATGATTACCTGTGCAAAAATTAGCCTGGTACAAATGGTTGAATTTTTTTTTTAAATCAACGCATTCACGTCGGTATTGTGGGCTGTAAATTACACCGGAAAAGTATGGCATGACACTACCGCCTACTTCTTTTTTATGGGCTATCGGTAAATCCTAAAATTTTTGTGTTACAAATCGTTTGCCTTCCGTAATTTATCCGACGAGTTCGACTAACGCCCACGCGACTAGTATGCCGGTACCACTGTTCTGACTATGATTTTTCTTTTTGTCATTGCGTACTAAGACCACTGTAGAACCGCCATCCGGTTACAAATGACCCAAAATTTTGTGTCAGTATCTCCCGGCTTTGGATTGTTTTGGACCCTTAAAATATACGATAGAACAGCAATTAATCTTTTTTAAAAAATATTCAAGGCACAGGGAAAGTCTGGTTACTGTTTTATAGGTATGTGTTTTCTGATAATATTTAATGTCAAAAATTATCAACACTGGATATTATTCAATGACGCCTTTCAAAAACAAAACTAATTTACAAACAGATTTTTATATCTTTACATACCTATTTTTAACTTTCATTTCATGAACTGCTCATGTAAATACCTATTACAATCTGGTTTAATTTAACAAAACATTCAATTCGGTGAATTTTAGCGTTATTTTGCAAAAAAAACCGCACGTACAGTCCCCCGTCCGAGTCGAACTGACACCGTCAAATTTCGTCGAAAATATGCAATAGAGGTGAGGTTTTATGTGGGTTTTATTATAAATTCGAGTTTTTTCTTGATAATTTAACGATAATAATGAAAATTGAAAAAACAATCAATACAAATTGTTACAAATATCATAACATATTTTTTGGTATAAATTTCATGTATAAATATGTAGCCGTTTTCCTAACAAAATGCGTTTTATGTTCAAAAAGGGGTTGATTTGTATGTATTTTTTTTATGTTTAGGCCGTTTTAAACTGAAAAGTAAACAATACACTTTGTTAATTATATCCTTGAGTATCACATATATTTTTTTTAAGACAATCGTACCAACAGTTTCCTCAACAAAATTCAATATGTATAAGGTGTTTTCCGGTTTTGACCATAGTAATCCCCTTAATTTGTTTGTATCTGCATCGTGTTTGTCAACGGACCTTGACACTTTCTGGCTATTTTGTGAACGAATTCGTGATTTAGTAGGGCATTTTATAATTTTTCACTAGAAAATACGAAGGGATATCTATTTCGGTTGCGGTATGTGGGGAAATTTCAGATGTAGGGTAGTATTGGAAAAATTTGAATACCACTTCAGGGGATCGTTTTATTGTAAGCATCGTGAAGATATTGTATTAAAATAAATGTAAACTTATTGTTTGTCTGTGGTAACAAAATATTGTCTCTGTGCAAACAAGCGCCACCTGTCCTTACACTGAATTAAAGATGTCTGTTAGCAACCATACCTGTGTTTTATTAATAAACAGGTTTGATAATAACAGCATTATTTTTATACTAGCAATGCCCTGCGGTTTCACCCGCATAGATAGCGATATCGTTGCAGTGAAAAGTCTAATATAGGTCGGACTATAGGTTTAATTTTTAATCACATGAAAATCACCTTTACCCCGTCCCGCACTACGGCCTTTTTTTTTGTTTTAGTGGGGAAATCTTTCATAGATACCCACGGCCTCCGGGGGAGGGGCCGTGGGTTATGTCGGATTCCTACCGACCAAAGCCCCACTGTGTTCCGTCAAGACGCATATTGGTAGAATTCCTCCGTGACCCCCGCACTACGGCCTGCTTGAACAGTATAGGTACCTACTATTTTCTGTAGATTGACACTTTTAAAAATTCGTTATATCTTTTGAATGGAATATCCAATTCTTTTCATTTAAAAAGTATTTTGCTGGTATTGAAACAGTCTATAATAAAACATCATTTAATGGGATAAGGATTAATGTATGTGTATGGATAGCATGGTTTGATTACTGTCGGCACTTCTATTTACTTTGAAAACGTAAAAAAGTTGTTGTAGTAACATAACTACTGAAGATGGACATATGGTATCGCGGACTTTCTTGTAGATATTGATCCATTCTATAATACCGTAGAACATTTTTGCACGCCTCATAAGCGAAGCGTTGAGGTGGGTACTACTGTCACTTCGCGCAAAACATCTGATTTTTCAAACTTAAAATGTCTTTATGTATCATACATTGCACTTGTAAGATAATACATACACACACATATTAAGAAAAAACACTATTTTTAACGTTCATGATATTTTTGATGTCATTTTTGTTATTTAAACTAGTTAAAAAACAGTTTAAAAAAGTTCTGTCTTGGACGTCCGTGTGTCTGTATGTGCGGATCCTTTTTCTTGTTAACACGATAGCGACCGAAATACTTTACTAATCGAGTCTTTTTTTTTCTCTTACGCTTGAGTATGCTCAGGAATAGAACCCTTTCATTTTTCAGGGTCTGATTCGATGTGGTTTAATTGTTATTAAATAAACAAAAATAATAATTAATAAATATTTATTAAAAAAAAATTATGAGGCGTGCACTTTTGGATTTTCCAAATTAAAGTATTATTTTGTTCTATCTTCAATAGATTCCGCAGCGCACGCGATGACAGAAGTTTTATTGAGGATTTTTTTACACCTTGGGTTACATTATTGCATTTTTGGTAAGGATCTCTAATTTTTTTGAAAATGCAATATAGCCTATGTTGCTCAGTAAAGATGCAGCTTTCTAATGGTGAAAGAATTTTTGAAATCGGTCCAGTAGTTTTTGCGTGAAAACCATACATACATACATACATACATACATACTTACAAACTTTTCCTCTTTATAATATTAGTATAGAGTAATAATATTAGTATAGATAAATCACTGGTTTCGAATATAATTTCATATTATATTTTTATCTACTGACTACCCCGTCGCTCGGGATGACCCTAATAAACGATTATAATAGGAACCTTTTTTATTATTATAGTATACTAGCTTTCCGCCCGCGGCTTCGCCCGCGTTTTCAAAGGAAACCCGCATAGTTCCCGTTCCCGGGATGGGATTTCCGGGATAAAACCTATACTATGTTTTTATCTAAGTTACCCTCTATATGTGTGCTAAATTTCATTGTAATCGGTTCAGTAATATTTGCGTGAAAGATTACTGAACCGTGTAATCTTTCGAGTTTGTGAGGATGTGTGTGACAAACTTTCGCATTTATAATACCTACTAGCGGTCCGCCCCGGCTTCGCCCGTGGTACATATTTCGCAATAAAAAGTAGCCTATGTCCTTTCTCGGGTATCAAAATATCTCCATACCAAATTTCATACAAATTGGTTCAGTAGTTTAGGCGTGATTGAGTAACAGACAGACAGACAGAGTTACTTTCGCATTTATAATATTAGTATGGATTAGTAGGATCTTTTGTAACATTCTCATAAAAGACCAGAAGCGTAGTAATACGGTCTTACAAAATTCTTTCAATATTGCAAATACCAACTATCTACGTACAAATTTTATCGAAAATGACTCACAAAAGAAATAGTTGGTTGATTTTTCCGTGCTATATCTTAAAAACGAAGTTATTTTTATTTGCGCAACACTAGAATAATTATTGTTATTATGCTTAGATAATATTTTAAGGAATGTCACGTTTTAAATAATATTCATATAACTAATCGTAAAACCGCGGCGCACAGCTAGTATTCAATAACACTTTTATCAAGTGTAGATTAATTAACTGCGTCCAGGATTTTATTTCAAGCTCGTCTGCTCTATAATATTTTGAGAAGATGAATGGCTAATAAAGTCTGTCATGCTAAATTGTAATTAAGATTGTATTATATTCATTGTGTTCTTGATTGTACAGTTAATGAAATCGTTAAATTCAGAATTGCCTTTTCCACCGCTTATAGAGCATTAAAAATATTTTTTTATATGGATAATCTGCCTAATTAACGACTACCTGCAGTAATTAGTAGTTCTAAAAACGCCATAAACATCCCTCGATATTTCTTTTAATAGAACCGATACAAATCATACTCTGCGAATGAACAAAATATAAATATAATTTATTTTATTTAAAAAATACCTTCATATAAATACTGTTTATTTATTACTCACATTAATATTATTTTAAACTCAACTCAACTTAGGGTAGACTGGGTACGATTGAAACAAAGGACGGTTGAAACAACACGAATATCTCGCAAACCGTTGGTGGGGGGGTTAGGGGTCCAAGGGGAAAATGAAGCACACAACTGTTCTAAACACGACCCACAATGTTGCGTCGATCTCCGCGCGCTTCAGCTGATTTTATAAGACCCTATTGTGTTTTTATGACCAAAAGTAAGTATTTTTGCTTGGAGATTTTTAAAATTATTGGCGTTTCTATTTAAGTGACAGTATTAAGTGTGCGTTTTTGTTTGAAGTGAATCTTGTGGAATATGACATTGTGAATAGTTTTTGTGTATCATTGTTGGTACAATTACTATAACTGTATTTTACCAAAAGTAGGAGTTGGGGACGGTTGAAACATTTTTTTTGGGTACGGTTGAAACATTGTTTTAATTATTTTTTGTTTTTTTTAGATGCCGATAGTACGTGTAAGAGAGATTTCGGGAAGACAAATAGACTTACCGAAGTACAAAGACGCATATGAGGAGGTGAAAACCGGAAAATGATTGCGATAAGTAGCAGAGAAGCACGATTATTCGCTTCTAAGGTAAAATCGAATGCGAGATGACTCTGGCGAGCAAGAAAATCAAAAAATGGGATATAATAGAGGATATAACAATAGAAGGTATAATAATAGAAGGCGAAAAATCAGAAAGTCTACTATTTACACTGACACACCAGATAAGGAAGAGATAAGAAAAGAGCAAGAATTAATATTGAAACGAATAAGAGCTAAGCAAGTGAAGAAGCGATTGGATAGAGGAAAATGGAAGAAATTTGATGGAGGAAAATGTAAAAGAAACACCATAAAAGCAAAAAAGAAAAATGTACAGAGGAGATATCATCAGAAGATGTGGAGTAGGTACTTCTGTCTTGTTTGTATGTCACCATATTGAGAGAGCAGACCTTATTGTAAAAGAGTTACTTAGTTATTGTTAGATTTAAAATAAAAAATCAATAAAACATATTTTAATACTATATTTTGTATTATTCGCATATTTTTCAACTGACCCTAATCACTGTTTCAACCGCCCCTGGTATGGGGACGGTTGAAACAAATCGGATTTATTTTTTTAATTTGATTTACTGTTTAAAATAATACATCTGGAAGTAAAACCACATTGCCTATTAGTAGACAGATACATGCTCTTTAATTTAACATATTTTTTTCATCGCTCGGGTTATAAAAAGCAAAGTTATGGTCGTTTTAAGTGAAATCGTTTCAACCGTACCCAGTCTACCCTACTGTAGTACTATTATAATTATTAATTTCTAAATTAATTATTGAAGCATTTTAATCCGCAACCACAACCGTAGCAGATACAATGCGGCGTAGCAAATACCGTAGCGTGCACGTAGCACTACAGATAAATCGTAGCAAATGCGTAGGTGACATTCTCTTTGGTAAATGCCAAATGGTGATTGTAATAGACCTTGTTAGGGTTTGGATCTTCTCTGTATTGGTTCTGATTGATCATTTAATAGCATTATTGGACTACAAAGTGGTCGGATTTAACGTTGTAATGTATGCAAAACCGCACCTTGCGGTCCAAGTTACATAATATATCTATCTATCAATTGCTTGTAAGATAGGAACGATTCACTTAACACCTAGTGTAAATATGTTTGTTTTGAACCTAGCAAATACAACTGATTGGTTTATTCGACCAATACCTATCTTACTAATATGTATTATACACATGAAAGTTTGTGAGCATAGATGAATGTATATTGTAGATATTATATTCAAGGTAATCGGGATAACCACTACCATTATAAATATTTCGATTAGTGTAACATTGTAACATTAATAAATAAGTTAATTTAAAATTACTGCAGTAGCTAGTACCTAGTAGTATGAACGTAGAAAAAAGTTCCATTATGTATTAAAACAAAAAAAAACAGAGAAAAAGTATAAGTTTGGCAGTACAAAAAGGCTAATCACCATCCAGCTCACAAAGAAAAGAAAAATGGGAGGTTACCATGATTACTTATAGTCATACATATAGTACAGCAGTATTATTCCAGTCTGGGAAAGTGACGGCGCTAGATGACCTTAATAGCGCTGCAGCTATCGTTTATCCACTCTGGAATTAAGACTGCTTTAAGAAATGGCAATAGAAGCTGATCTGTGAAACAGATACAAAATGAAACAGAGATAAAGGACATCTAACAATTCTCGTACACAATCTGTTCTTAGTTCTTATGGTCACAAAAAGCACAATATAAATCTACCCTCAAGATATTTGCTACATTTCATCCGCAAACCAGTGGGAAGTTTATAATTCTGTGCCTCCAGTGAATAAGGGAGTAAGACGAGTTATTCCCTTTGGTTTTTATTGCACCATTGGATTCAGCTCGTCAAAATACACAACATATCAAAAGGTCATATCTCTAGCTGCGTCCTAACCCATTTTTTCGAATGACCCAAACGGTATAAGTAGGGTGTGATTAACGGTATAAGTTACCTTATCCATCATTTTAGGCAATCGCAAAGGAACTATTCGTCTCGAGTCAAAAGTACCCACGAACACAAAGACGTATGTGTAGTTATACTTTTTGAATAAAGACTTAATTCATTTTGTTCCATCAGTCCTAACACTATTTTAGTATAAACGCATTTGTGTCATTTTTCTAACATGAGCATAAAGGAACAACTCTTTTAGTGTCATTGGTTCAAGTGACGACATGAGACAGTTTGGCATTAATGCCGTGTTGCTATTGGTCTATTAATTGAATACTGCTCGGAAACAACACACCATACCTATTCCTTATTATTTTTAAATCGTTTTTTTTTTTCAATAAATCTCCAACAACAAATCTTTATATTTTTTAAAAAAGGTATTTTCAGTTAACTTGGGATACTAATATATTTCTATGGAAATTAACTATTTTTTGCAATAGATATTAAAAATACAGTTAACACATTAAGTGCATTTAATGATATTATACTCTTTGTTTATATGAATACAGAACGATAATTGAATCATCTAAAAAAAGCCAACAAAAATGTTAAACTTATATTTTCTTCTTAAATAATTGGGTAAGTTTTTTTAAAAAAAACTCGTTTTTAATTTTTTTTTAAATTATCTAACTACAATAATCAAGACAATAATATTATAGTCTTTAATAGTCGCATAAAAAAAGTATTTATAACCAGGCTTGACAATAATTATGAATATTGTTTTCTCCGCATATAGCGTTTTAGCCACTGTGCTTTGGTAATTTGCCTTTTTTATAGGAAAAAAATCCGCAATATCGATACTTCTTTGGTCCTGCATTTTCGTAAACATTTTATGGATACTCTGGTACCACATATTTTGAAAAAATTGGGCTATTGTCACGTAGAGTCTCTTCAAAGTGCGTGCCACAAGTCGTATTTGCATCCAAGGCACCTTCAAATCTGTGCTTAATTTTGCATAAAATCTTTGCGGCTCATTGTATTTTCTTTATTTATCTACATTATATTGATATTATATGATATAGACATTGTTAAAATTCTATATCATGCCGTAAAAAATCGCCACTGACCACCTATAACTTTTCCTGTATTAACTGAACATACAGGAATATGGTTTTCGGTCTTCTCTTATCTCTTTATAGTGCTTGTATCCTCAATGTATATACCACCATGACATTGTGGCGTTGCCACTTTTATTATCTATATTTTACGAAACGGAACGCACTTGATCGAATTTTAAATTGATTCGACGATTAATTTTCACTAGGACAATAGTTAATATGCAAAACGCAATACGCAGTTGATACGTATTTAATACCAATACTCAATGATTGTCTCCTGCTAACCTGTACAGACTAGGCTCATTGTGGTGACTGGTGAAACATTGTATAGCATTAACAACATAGTACTGTATTATTGAAAGATCGATTAAACGTTTATTTTACAATCTACGACTTTCATTATACATGGGTAACAAAACCCCATATTATATTCGGTTTTACTCCGGACAACATCTTCAGCCACCCAATCCCCTTGCTTGAAGTCCAAATCCAGCGGAGGACAATAATCGTCATTTACTAAAATTGAAGGTTTTTCGTCCTAGTATAAAAGTTGTCTGGATCCCATTTTATACACAATCTATAGTATAATACTATAGATATCATGTGAAACGTGACTTGGAAAAAAATTATTCAAATAAATCACAAAATAAAAATTTGAAACAATCTTAAAAGTTACGAAAAGCCCAATTATACGTCAAAATGACGCACAACATCCTCTTTACAACCAAATGGCGGAATTTACCTGGATGAGCCAACTATGTATTGCTAGGTCTCGACGGCTAATAAGTTGGTTCTGGATTTTGCAGCGATTCGATGGTAAATATAGAAGAGTTCATACGTCAAATTTACGTAGATTGGACTTCTAGGGTTAAATGCATAAATACCTAAATGTTGTTTTGTTTTTATTATCTAATAACGAAAAAAAACCCGTTGATTTCATTCGTTTTTCAAGCTACGTGCATAGTTTTTCCACTAAAATGCCTCAATTGAGTCATAAAGTACACAAATTTCAAGCATAATAAGTCACATCATTTCTATAAAACCAAAACTGGCAATAATATAAGTCGTGTTGTGCGATTATGAACATAGTGCATAAGGGCATAAGTCGTTATATTGCAAAGAGTAAAAAAAAAATTATGTGAATACATTGAGTTATTCCATGAAGTACTCGTTCATAAGGCCACAACTACAAAAAAACACGAAAAAAGTATATTTATGGGGTTGTTACAATATGTGTTCCTATGTAAAAATATAGTCTAACATCATATCTTACACATACAAGCTTAAAATTTTGAATTACTAAAGATTTAGTATTGATATACAGTTTTTTGTCTCTCCTGAAAAGTGCTGTTTTTGAGTTATTCCCTTATTCACTGGAGGCACAGAATTAATGGCCGGCCTAATGGTCCAAAAAGTTCTGAAGCTGTTACAAAGGCGATGTAAAATTATTCTAAAGGACATTATGCGGAAAGAATGCACGTGTTTAAATTTCTTTCTGTTTTCTGTTTACTTAATACTAAGTAAACAAAGGTTTACTTTTTCTTTTACTTGACGTTAATTACCTTTTTATGTAACACTGGCTTACCGCCCGCGGCTTCGCCCGCTTTGTCTAAAACCTAAATTATATACTAAAACCTTCCTCTTGAATCACTCTATCTATTAAAAGAAACCGCATCAAAATCCGTTGCGTAGTTTTAAAGATTTAAGCATACAAAGGGACATAGGGACAGAGAAAGCGACTTTGTTTTATACTATGTTGTGATATTGTATGATTAAAATAGTTACGGTAAGCATAGATTCCATCGAAACTTTAGCATGCTTAGATAAAGCCCAATGTATGTATTTCAAAAGCGGCTTCGCTCACGTTGTCTTAAAATTAATAAATTATATACTAAAAACTTCCTTTTAAATGACTCTCTCTTATAAGAAAAACTGTATAAACATTTTACCGTTGATTTAAATATCTAAGCACATAATATAGGGATAGACAGATAAACTCAAACTCATTTTTTTTATTCATATTTGGACAGCGGAAGCGACTTTGTTTTATACTATGTAGTGATGTTTAAACAATATCATACTATCTGACTTTCAATTAAAACAAACCGCACTCAAATCGGTTACTTAGTTTGGGAGCTGTGATATCTCAAACACTACGCGACACATACACATTACGATATATTTATGTAGAGTGTATATTCGTTGGAGGGTAAACACATTCCATTTCCTGGATTCGTATTTAATTAAAGGCGGGAACAGGTTTAATTAATAACAATAATTGGTATGTTTATTCGCACGTATTTCAGTTTAAATGTACGTAGTTCTGTATTAAAGACAATCTCTCCTTTTACCTGTCTCCGTATCTTATCAAAGCGAATGAACAAAGGGGATCTAAGCTGTAAACAAAAAATATACGATATCTTATTTAATAAAAAGTAATTTCAAAAACCAAAAATATAATTTAACAAAAGTGCTTAGTGCTTGTCACTAAGTCAAGTGTTGGTGAATAGTACAAGTGAATAGTGTTTTAAATTACATATATCCTATTTTAATATAAACTAGCGATACCCACGAAGTTATCAGTGAGAAATTGTACGGGCTATTTAAATATAAAACCATTTCTAATCACTAATACTATCTACTTACTACTACGTGTAGGCGGATACTTATAACTTGTCAATAATGGGGCTTAGTGGTGTACTAAGCACTTAGCACTAAGCACTTAGCACTAATTTAAGAACCATTGCTTATCTTTATTATCTATTGTTGCAGTCAGTATCGGTGACAGTGTCAGTGCTGACGCTGACCTTCATCTCAGTGGACCGCTGGTACGCGATCTGCTTTCCGCTCAAATTCAAATCGACGACCAGCCGAGCGAAGACCGCCATTTTGATTATATGGGTGCTGTCGCTGTTATTCAGTAAGTTAAATATTATATTAATTAATGATATTAATTAATTAGTATCTATATACTTATTATTATGTATTATAAAGCTGAAGAGTTTGTTTGTTTGAACGCGCTAATCTCAGGAACTACTGGTCTGATTTGAAAAATTCTTTCGGTGTTAAATAGCCCATTCATTGAGGAAGGCTATAATATATCATCACGCTAAGACCAACGGGAGCGGAGATACGCGGGTGAAACCGCGGAGCGCAGCTAGTAAAAATAATGTCAATTCGTAATGGAATATAATATCAATAGGTATACGTCGTTAACAAGAAAAGTATATAACACCTTGAATATTTAAAATATATCGTCTGATTAATAGATAAATTGTCAATTCATAAAGTTATTTATATAGGTATGTAATTTATATTATAATTAGCTGGTGTAATAACACTCTGAAACAGCTAAGCCAATTAAGTTGAAACTCATCGATCAGCAATTTTACATTTTTAGACCATTACAAAGAATTTCTCAATAAATATCGAGAATACATTTTTAATTGAATACTGATTATGCGAGAAAACATCTGCAGTACAAACTTCAATTAATAGTCAGTCGAAAAATAATGAAACCACTCTACCTATTTCAATAAAGTTTTGATGGCTGTTTATTTGTGAAACTTCGCGCCAAAATTCACTTTATTACGGTTTGAGTCAAATAACTGAGATTGATGTTTAATAATCTTATTTGTCTGTTTGAATGTCACGAACTTGAATTTAAACTCAAAACTTTACAAATTCTTATGACTTGTTGAACTTTTATTACAATTTGTGTAAAAAAAATTGGTTGTCTATAAAGTCGGTTTACTGACGATAGTTGAACGTGACAACGTCCGATTGTGCTTCTTTGTCGCTCGTTCCGCACTCTCGTTTGCACATCAAGCCTTACATGGAACGCCTCAGAGCGAGGTAACGCCGCATGAGTCATGTTTTTTTCGTGCGTGCAGCCGGCTCTATCGAATTATAAGACGTTGTCACGTCAAAACAATTTCACTCATGCTGTTTGGCTTGTATTGCTATTAGTTGATTTTTTGCTCCGGTTGATCAAAAAATATGTTACCTACCTATAGGTTAGAATTTTCATAAAACGGTCCAGTGTTTTCGAATCTAAAACAGCACAAACAAGCAAATATTTTCTCTTTATAGTATCTACTAAACACATTATAAGTTATTGTATAGATTTAAAAAATATCAAGTGCGTGTCTTTTAGCAACTAAATAATTTTTATTTCACTACGCTAGACTTTTATTAATGTAGAGTTGCCTAAGTTGACAGCTTTTAGTGCTCAACTTATATTCTAGACCAACTTAGAAAATATGTAGAATGACATTTAAAAAGCTCTGTCACTTGTTGATGTTTATGATTTTGTTGGCGTAATTTCAGTGTGAAATAAATAATATTTCAAAGACTTATTATAGAAATTAATTTCAAAGATTTTATTACATTTTCAATTTCAGCTTTGTAATTTTTTGAAGTCTAGAATATCTTTTTGTAATATTTTTGATATTTCATGAAAGATTTTTCAAAGCAGGATTGTTTTAAAAAAAACCGGCCAAGTGCGAGTCGGACTCGCGCACCGAGGGTTCCGTACAAACCTGCAAGGTTTACAAAGTTCGTTCATTACGACAATCGAGTCATAACTATGGTATTTTTATTATTTTAAGTTAGAGGAAATGGGTAAGTTTAAAATTATTAAAAAAAATATATTATGTGATGTAACTAAAAATTTATGGTTTTCGTAATTTTTCCTTTATCTATGCTATAAGACGTTGCTTCGTACCAAATTTCAAGATTCTGAGTTCACGGGAAGCACCCTGTAGGTTTTGATTCCCTTGCAAGTATCGAAAATTTGCGGCATAAACGGCTGCATCTTTTGAATGCGTTGGCTTAGAAGTTTGATTTTTTCACAGCTTCAAGGGACAGTAGACCTGAGTAATTGATATAAATTTCAGCTTCATACCTCCACGCGTTCCTGAGAAAAAGGGTCTTGACAGACGGACGGACGGACGGACGGACGGACGGACGGACAGACGGACAACAAAGTGATCCTATAAGGGTTCCGTTTTTTCCTTTTGAGGTACGGAACCCTAAAAAAATGATAATATTTATTTTTATGTTTGATCGTTTGTAAAACTGTAAGCCTGATGAAAAAATCGTACATATGTTGAACCATTTAACTCTTTATAATAACAGTTATTTAAACAAGACTATTTAATAAATCCTCACTTCAATTTATTCTAAACTAGCTTACCACCCGCGGCTTCGCCCGCTTTGTCTAAAACCTAATAAATTTTATACTAAAACCTTCCTCTTGAATCACTCTATCTATTTAAAAAAACCGCATCAAAATCCTTTGCGTAGTTTTAAAGATTTACGCATACATAGGGACATAGGGCAATAGGGACAGAGAAAGCGACTTTGTTTTATAGGTACTATCTAGTGATAAAGCAAAATCCTTTGTTATACATTCTGAAATAAACTTACATAATAAATAAACAATATTTTAACGAAATATACTCCACTCACGTTTTGACGAAACTTCTTCCATATATTGTAATGTTTTTTCCATAGAAAAGCTCCACAAATCCGATGTTAAATTGAATCAAACAAATAATCGAATTATCGAGCCCACGCAAAGTAAATTCAATAAACGATACGAGATATTTTATCTGTAGTAATGCAATATGTTTGTTTATTACATTGTGTGTTCCTGGTATACAAATTGAGATAAACATACCTTTGTTGATACCGCCTCCTTGGTACAGTGGTTGACGAGCGTAGCACCGTGGAGTCCTGGGTTCAATTCCCGGTGGAGATGAAGAAAACAAAATGTTCGGTCTTGCAGGAAACAGAGGGTTGATCACCTACTTGTCCCTGAAGAAAATCGATCAGTAAATCAGATGTATAATGCATCTGCCCCTTACCCCACCAGGGGACATGGGACTTCACTTTTTTGTTGATATATTATGATATCGAAAAAGTAACGGGAAGGTAATAGATATAATAAAAGATATATATAATATATATATATATATATATATATATATATGTATATATATGTATATATAAGGTAGAAGGTAATAATATAATAGTAAATACCAATGATATTACAAGTAAATAGGTATACATTTAAACCATCTACTCACCTACCTGCAGCAGGGGCAATATTGGAATTGCACCCTTAACTGGCTCCTTAATTGTGATGTGTGTAATTAGATAGCAGGGGCAATTTAGAGAACACCTGCTTTGCTTTTTTTTTTAAAGTGGGGAAATCTTGCATAGATACCCACGGGCTCCGGGGAAGGGGCCGTGGGTTATGTCGGATTCCTACCGACCAAAACCCCACTGTGTTCCGTCAAGCCGCATCAACGACGGGGCCACGGGTATACACCTGCTTTGCCTGGTTTTAGGTTACCGACCCTACATTCGATCTAAAAACGGCACACTAAACGCACATACGATTCGACGTCAAAGCATATTCTATGATAAAAATGAAATTCAATTAACGTAAGCGAAAAAGAGACGAAGTAAATTCGGACTAAATAGCTACATTTCAACGTGCCGCTCCCGGAGCGCTAATATGAATTCAACGTTCAACATTCCGTGCCAACAGGGTTGCCTGGAAGAGATTGCTTTAAAGCAATAAGGCCGCCTTTTCGTACATATGTGCCTTCGTGATTGTTTCTTCTTTTTTTAATTATTGTACCTATTTTGTTATTCTCTGTCTGGTATATATGTACAATAAAGTATAAATAAATAAGTATAAATAAATGAATATTTATGCCAATAATTAATGATATTATGGCTATTCAAATATTGTTATAGTAGAATAATAGTACATAGTACTCTTCGTGTAAGCCTATAATATTTAGTAGAAAACCGTAAAGCATCTTTACTCCAATAAAACTAGTCCAGTTTAAAAAAAAGTCTAAAAAGATTATTCACTAGTAAAAACTATCAAAGTATAACAAACAACATTTCAATTTAATAATTTATACCTCTGAATGAAATACTTTTATAGTCTACTAGCGGTCCGCCCCGGCTTCGCCCGTGGTACATATTTACGTTTTCTCTACATAAAAACCAGCCTCGTACTTCAAGGAATATAATAGAAAAGAATTATCGAAATCGGTTCAGCCGTTCACACGTGATGCCATGACAACGCGAAACGGGTGCAGACCCGCCGCCTTTTTATAGCTCCCGCCGCGAAGCGCGTCGAACGCGGCAACTGATACACAAAAATAATCCTTATGGCTGCATGATTCTGTATTCACGCGCGATGACTTATAGCGTATTTCATGTATAACTTTGGTGTTTCTACACCGATTTACATGATTCTTTTACTATAACCTGCCCAGGAGTATGAAGAATAATTGTGCCAAATTTGGTTAAAATCCGTCGTGTAGTTTTTGTTTCTATAACGAATATACAGACAGACAGACAGACAGACAGACAAAAATTTTACTGATTGCATTTTTGGCATCAGTAGCGATCCCTTATCACCCCTTCATAGTTTTTTTTTAAATATATTTCATGTACAGAATTGGCCTCTCTACAGATTTATTATAAGTTTGATAAAACGTTACCGATTTATCAATCAGGTTCATATTATCAATATTCAATCACAATACAAGAACCACGAATTTCAATCAATCACAAGTTACAGCTTTTCAGATTTGAATATTATTTTATTGCATCAACTGTTTTATTAGATTTATAGAGTCTAATGTAAATGTTATCTTTCTAGTTTTAAATTAAAATTCACCCGTCGTTTGAAAAATCTCGGTAGAGTTGTCTTTGTATATATTTACAAGCTGTGCGTCGCGGTTTCACCCCCGTGGCTCCGCTCCTGTTGGTCTTAGCGTAATGATATAATTATAGCCTTCCTCGATAAATGGGCTGTCTAACACCGAGGGAATTTTTCAAATCGGGCCAGTAGTTCCTGAGATTAGCGCGTTCAAACAAACAAACTCTTCAGCTTTATAATATAAGTATATATCCTAAGTATGCTGAAATACAAGTGAACTTCCTATTCCATCATTCTTCTAGTCCTAAGGGACGGGAAACCGATATTGCTAAAGATATCCATCAAAAATATTTTCATGTAAAATGTTGCCAAGACGTGCACTCTGAAATAGTTAGATATTAGATTTCATGTAGAGTCAAACGTCTCTCGTGTGAAGTTAGCTCGGCTCTACTCGTCTCTAACGCTCCTTACATAGGTAATTAGCACTAAACTTTTGTTAAAATATGTGCCGTGACCCTTTTTGACTTCTTATTTATTATAAAAACACGTAGATGTATCAAGCTGAAATTTATATTAAATACTCAAATCTACGGTACCTTGTGAAAAATCAAAGTTATAAGCCAACGCAATCAAAAGATACAGCTGTTTATGCTGCAATTTCGCAGATTTCGACATTCGCAAGGGAATCAAATCCTTCAGGGTACTTCCCGTGAATACCGAGTCTTAAAATTTGGTAAAAAGCAACTTCATATAGCACCGATAAAGGAAAATTTTCTACAAGTATCAATTTAAAGTTACAACATAAAAAATACATTTATTCGGTGCGGGAATCCAACTTGCACTTGGCCTGTTTTTAATTAAATAATTTCTTATACCAGATGTCCCAGAATTCGTCGTGCTTCAAGTCCAAAGCCGCATGGAGCTACGTTTCAACGCGCACACGCAATACTTCATGCAATGCACGTCTACGTGGTCCAACGAGAGCGACCTTAAATGGCACATCATAAAGGCGCTTTTCCTTTACACGTGAGTTGGCTGTTATGGCCTTTTTAATCTAATTAAGGAATGTGATTAAAAAATGTCCGTCGAACGAGAGCAACCTTAAGTGGCACATCATAAAGGCGCTTTTCCTTTACACGTGTGTTGGTTATTATGTCATTATATGATTTGGTTTTAGGAAGTGTCATTCGAACGAGAGCGACCTGAAGTGGAATATAATAATATAATCTATACTTATAATAAATCTGTAGAGAGGCCAATTCTGTACATGAAATATATTTAAAAAAAACTTTGAAGGGGTGATAAGGGATCGCTACTGATGCCAAAAATGCAATCAGTAAAATTTTTGTCTGTCTGTCTGTCTGTCTGTCTGTCTGTATATTCGTTATAGAAACAAAAACTACACGGCGGATTTTAACCAAATTTGGCACAATTATTCTTCATACTCCTGGGCAGGTTATAGTAAAAGAATCATGTAAATCGGTGTAGAAACACCAAAGTTATACATGAAATACGCTATAAGTCATCGCACGTGAATACAGAATCATGCAGCCATAATAGACTGGGGTAGAAGCCTTTGAAAATAATGAAAAGATAAAAAAAATCGCAGTCGGATGAAACCCATTAGAAAAGGAGGGGAATATGATAAAAATGTAAGGAAAAATAAATTACGGTCAATCCGAGTTCGGGAAGCGGGAGGTGCCTGATTTAGTAAAAGCTAATTTTCAAACTGTTTGTATGCATTTCCTGGGAACATTTACTATGGTGGTGTTTATTTTTTTTTACACCATATGAAAGTAGAGATTTCAATGAATAAAAGGCACCCCAAGTTTTTGAAAAAAGCTGATATTTTGACGGGTGACTTTTCGATTGAAAATTAGGTTGTTTTTTTGGTATTAATTCAAAATAAGGCGAAAAAATAAATATTTTCAATCAAATAAATTACAGTGTATTTGGGACATAATAAAGTAAGTTTCCACCAAATTTCGTAGAAAAAAAATAAATTTTGAAGTAGATAGAAATAAAAGACCAAAAACTTGGTTTTTTGAATTTTTCACCTAAATTTTTAGGTTATGTGAAAAAATTGTGAATACAAAAGTTGTAGAACTTTTAATTACCTACAACTTTGCCATTGAACTTTTTTCTATAGGACTTGTAGTTTTGTCGGAAATCGAGAGAAACCATTTTTTTCTCTTAAAAGCTCCCCCCTCCCGCTTCCCGAACTCGGATTGACCGTAATTTATTTTTCCTTACATTTTTATCATATTCCCCTCCTTTTCTAATGGGTTTCATCCAACTGCGATTTTTTTTTTGTTTCAAAAATTATCTACTCTAGTCTATAAGGATTATTTTTGTGTATCAGTAGCCGCGTTCGACGCGCTTCGCGGCGGGAGCTATAAAAAGGCGGCGGGTCTGCACCCGTTTCGCGTTGTCATGGCATCACGTGTGAACGGCTGAACCGATTTCGATAATTCTTTTCTATTATATTCCTTGAAGTACGAGGATGGTTCTTATGTAGAGAAAACGTAAATATGTACCACGGGCGAAGCCGGGGCGGACCGCTAGTAAAAGAATAAAAGAATAAATAAAGGCGCTTTTCCTTTATACATGAGTTGGCTGTTATGTCATTTTCGAAAAAGGTATTGGTTGGTTGGGGTTTTTTTTCGTTCTTGCCACTTAAATATCTGTAATTTGTTTCCATACTTATATTAGAATGTATAAACACGAAAACATAATATAGATTTATTAAAAGCCCTATGTTTATATTTATTTTTTCTTTCGCCTATAAAAATAATTCATATTGTTTGAAGACTTTTTATGGAATCGGGCCTAAGTAAAGATTTCCTGGAATATCTCATATTGTATTACGAAGCCAATATTTTGAATACCGTGAAAATAATATTCATCCCTTTTCTTCATAAATATTATTATTTTCTGTTTTGTTTGTTCTTAGGCAAAATATTATAATCTATAATACTATATAGAAAAGATAAATACAGACGGATATATTTCACAGACAGTATTAATAATATTATTATATTATATTCTACCCGCGACATCGCTACAGTGCGCACGCAAGAAATATCGCACGTAAAAATCAAAGTGTTTATTTACTGTTCTTACGACTCAAGTCATAATAAATAAGTGTGAAAGATGCCAACAAAAAAATGTGCAAACTGTAATAAAAATATAACTCTAAAGCAGCCAGGTCTAGAGTGTAGTAGATGTAACAAATCAGTCCACGCGTCAACCGTTTGTGCAAAGTTAACCGGCAAGCAACTGGCTGCACTTCGTAATTCTGACGGTTTGGAATGGAGCTGCGATCACTGTCTCAGTAATGTGTCTAGTCGTTCTTCCTTCTTCGTAACGCCAGACGAAAGTTCAGACGACGAGGATGCCCGCTCCAGCTCGACCCTCGATCAAAAAAAACTAGTGGCGAGTATTACACGAGAAATGCAAAAAATCATCAAGGCCGAACTCGGCGATCTAACAACCGCAATGGAACATATGAACGGACAGATGACCGATCTCGAAGAATTAGTAAAAAGGCAGGAAAATACCATCAAAACATTACTTAACAAAAACACCGACCTAATTAACAAAAATAAAAATCTAGAACTACGGATTGCGGCTGCTGAACAGCATATTAATGAAATTGATCAAAAAATGCTAGCATGTACTATTGAAATTGCAGGAATTCCAGAAGCTACCAATCAAAATTTAAATAGTGTGTTGGAAGGTGTTGCCCAGAACTTACAAGTTAACATATGTGATGTACTATCATCCCGCCGCATGCCAAAACCCCAAAATCGTCCCCAACCAGGAAACATCATCGTGGAGGTGAAATCAAATGTGGTGCGTAATCAATGGCTTGCATCAGCTAAACAAAAAGAAATCACGGTTGGTGATATCTTGCCCCGATTGCCCTCAGATCAAGCGACACGTCGTGTGTTTGTCCGCGAAGCATTAACCCACCGTACAAAAACCCTCCTTTACAATGCTCAACAAAAATTAAAAGACAGTTACAAGTTTGTGTGGTGCAAGGCTGGTATTGTGTACGCTAAAAAACTTGATGATAAAAGCCGGCCATTCATAATAAGATCTTTGTCCGATATAGAATCCTTGTTATCTAAGTAAGTAGGTAATACATAGTGTCATATTATATAATATCTTGTATTCTAAGTCTAATATTAATAAGTAATAGGTATAACAAATAAAGTCTTAATTTCTTTTTCAAACATTAATGGCCAAAATAAATACATATAATCACTGTTTAGAAATATTTGATTGTTCAACAGTCAATTCATTTATTAATTGTGTACCCTTTAACCAAATAAATTTTTTATGCTTACATGTGAATATCAGGTCTTTAATAAAGAATTATACTAAACTACTAGTGCTCATAAATTCGTGTAAGTGTCCGATTGATGTTATTGTTTTAACAGAAGTAGGTATCTCTCATTCAATTTGTAATTTATATAACATACCTGGTTATAAAATGCACACTGAGCTACGATCCAAACAAAAAGGAGGTGGAATAATAGTTTATGTAAAAAATTATCTTAAATTTACTACAATACCCATCAAAAATACTAGCTTCGAATCAATTATTGGCACTTTAATGACAGCCGATAACTACTCCGTAACATTATGTGCATTTTATAGACCACCACAAACAAATAAGAACACTTTTGTGAACGAGCTATCTAATGTATTAGATAACAATAAGACATCCAATGTTATCATACTTGGGGACGCAAATATCGACTTAAAATCATACACTGCTATTAAAAACACTTATTTTGATATGTTGTCCGAGCACGGATTCTCAATGGGAATTTCAGATTATACTCGAATCGAAATGAAGTTAGACAAAATAACAAAATCTTGTATCGACCATTTATTTACACGATTAACCACTATGAATCCGTGCACGGCCGTGGTCGATACTGTTCTGGCAGATCACCGAGTTATTTTGTTAGCTTGCGAAAGTATTCGTACGCATCATATACAGCGTGATTCCATAATGTGTAATAAAATGTTTTATGATAGTAAAATATTATTTGAGGAACTAAATAACATAGATTGGTCTGTTACAAAAAATATGTCCTGCCCTACAAACATTTACAATTTTATTCGATCCAACTTTAAATCTGCTTATGATAAATCTAGTAAATATAAAAAACAAATTAATATCAAACAAGTTAAACAACCGTGGATTAAACAATATATGATAAAAATGTGTGATGAACGCGATAAATTATTTAATAAATGGAAAAAAGACTCATCAAATAAATGCCTCAGAGTAAAATATAATAAAATCCGCAATAAAATTAATAAAATATTTGAAATTAAACGAAATAAATATTATGAAAATGAAATAAAAATGAATACAAAAAATCCCCGCAAACTCTGGCAAATCATAAACTCAATATGTGGTAGGGCTGCTTTGTCAATTGATGAATTTATTACTAATGCTTTTGATACAGAAAAAGAGACGTGCGCTATCATCGCCAATAAATTTGCGAATGAATTCAGAAACGCAGTTAAAAAAATCTTACCCTCCTGTCCGAATAATCTTCTAAATGTTAAAAATTACATCAGACCAACCAACGTTAGCTTCCACTTTAAAAAAGCCAACCCTAAAACTATAAAAAAGATTATTTTGAATCTTAATAGCCGAAAGGCGCCTGGTAGCGATGGCATTAGAGTAATAGACGTTAAAAGTATCTCAAGTAAAATAGCAGCTGCCATTTCACATCTTATCAACACTAGTTTTCTGTCAGGAATATATCCTAATGAGTTGAAGCAAAGCTGCGTTCGTCCTATATACAAAAAAGGAAAACAAGCCGAAGTAACCAACTATCGACCAATATCCCTTTTGTCGTCTATAGATAAAATCATTGAGAAATTTATAAGTGATCAAATACATCTGTTCTATTCTAAAAATAACGTAATCTGTAATAATCAATATGGTTTTCAACCACGTAAAAGCACCACTTCTCTGCTATCAGATTTTTCGGACACCGTGAACATACACCTGGATAACAAAAAACATGTTTTAGCTCTTTTCATAGACTTTTCTAGGGCTTTTGACACCTTAAATCATAAGTGTCTTATAGCAAAGTTAGAGTCCTCTGGGATCAGGGGTCCAATGTTAAAATGGTGCGAAAATTACGTCAATGATCGATCTTTCTACGTAAAAATCGACGATTCTGTGAGTCGTGTGCTACCTGTTACTGAAGGAACAGCCCAAGGGTCGGTGATCGGTCCCCTCCACTTTATCACTTACGTAAATGACATGAATAACGTTCTTAAGCACTGTACTTCCTACCAATATGCGGATGATACTTGTTTGCTAGTTGCAAATCATAATGTTGAAAATGCTCTTGTTAATCTACAACAGGATTTTGACCGTATAAATAAATGGTGCCACGATAATGGACTTGTTCTTAATGCAGATAAAACCAAACTAGTACATATTCACTCTCCGTATAATAAAACATTTTTCGATGCGAACAATGTGATAATAGCTCATAATCATTATTGTTTGCATCAACATAATGTGCGCAATTGTAACTGTCCAAAAATCGAAACTGTAAGTAGTCACACGTATCTGGGACTTATAATTGACAGAAAGTTTAACTGGCAGCCACATATCAACTCTGTTTGTGATCGACTCCGAGCTATTCTAGCTAATATAAAAATTATTAAAAATAAAATGCCTTTTAAAATTTTGCTAATGCTATATAACGCCCTAGTTAATAATGTTATAAGCTACGGTATAAGTAGCTACGCACGAACCTTTAAAAGCTATTTGAAGAACATTGAATCACTACAACTAAGAATATTAAAACAAATAGTATCTCCTAAGATAAAAAAATTATGTAAAAATAGTAATGAAAATCTCTTTCACCATTGTAAGGTTTTGCCGGTAGAATCTTTGTTCCATTACACAGTATTAAAAGAACAATTCTTTAACTTTGACCTGCAGAAAAAACTTGATAACGTAATCATTACCCGTCAACAAACTAACCAACGATTAATCATTCCAAAAGTAATTAACATTTATGGTAAAAGAACAACTCGTTATTTAGTTCCTCAATTACTAAATAATCTTGATTTGAACCTAAAAAAAAGCATAAACAATAATAATATTAAATCTAAATTAAAATTGCATTTTGTAAACAACCTGTATATTGTATAATGTCGTATAAATAATTGTGTGTAACTTGTCGCGTGCACACGAGCGCGCTGTGCATTTGTCGTGGATAGATTGCTTTGCATGCCGGACAAATCTTTGTGGTTTTTGGCATGTTCAATTATGTAAAATGTATTTGTTATTGATAAATAAATAAAAAAAAAAAAAAAAAAAAAAAATATGGAATAGATTTAAAATTAATGTTAGTTGCTATATTTTGAGACAAAAAATACTGAACCAACTTTGATGTATATAGATTAAAGAATTAATATTATAAATGCGAAAGTTTGTGACGATGGATGTATGTGTATGTATGTGTGTTTGTTACTCTTTCACGCAAATACTACTGAACCGATTACAATGAAATTTAGCACACATATAAAGGGTAACTTGGATTAACACATAGGATAGCATTTATTCCGTAAAACCCACGGAACGGGAACTATTCGGGATTTCTTTGAAAACAGGGTGGAAATCTAATAGATTACCTATAGAAATATTCTAATTGAATTTCATTATCATGTAGAATAAAAAAATATAAGTAATATGGTATGCAAAATATTCTAAAAGCAACTATAGTCTCATATTAATTAAATTCATAACATTATTAGTTTTCCAAGCGAGCAAAGTTTGTATTTGAATTTCAAAGTTACCTTTGACACTGTTTTGCCATCACGTACTAGTTTTCACGGCAATACGGGTAAAATCAGGTTGTTTATTAACTATGTACATATTAACTTTCATAAAATTATATTGTTAAAAATTTAACAAGTGATAACTGCGTTAAAAACAACCGACTTCAAACTTGCACTTGCAACATTTACAAATACAGACAAAAATGCTTATAAAATAAAAACTTCTGGGCCAATCCGAATAAAATTTTTATGTGACCAATTCGACACCATCCCGCATCGAACAAAAAAAAGATTCACGTAAATCGGTTCAGAAACCTCGGAGTAATCGGTGTACATAAAAAAAAAAACATACCGGCCGAATTGATAACCTCCTCCTTTTTTTGAAGTCGGTTAAAAAGCTCTTCACACTAAAATAGTACTTTTAGTGCAAAGAAGATGGATTTTTTTAAATCAGTTTCCCAAAAAAAAAAAACAACAAACTCTGCTACTTTTTTTGTCCAAATCTGTAAAATATTGAAATGTAATGAATTCGGTCTCGTTTTTTATGCAAAAAACCTTTTCAAAACAGTTAACAATAAAATTAACATAAAATTAATAGAGATAAGTTTATTTACTTGATTCACTATTTTGTGAATTATAAATAGTATGAAGTAATCGATACACATTATTACAATAGCGTTCATAAACTAAGAAATGACAATAAATAAAATAATGATTTTCAACAGATTCCCCCTCCTGCTGATGATGATAGCCTACTGCCAGATCGTGAGGGTCCTCTGGCGATCTGACAACATCCCGGGACACACGGAGTCGCATAAACTCTGCCCAGGTCAGAATAATTGTAAGTATATTCTATGGAAAGAGGAGGCTCAGTCTCCCCGTGCCCATGTCGCAGTGAAATGAAATGACGGGCTTATAACATAACTAGCGGTCCGCCCCGGCTTCGCCCGTGGTACATATTTCGCAATAAAAGGTAGCCTATGGATAAATGTATAGTTCTTTCTCAGGGTCTAAAGATTGTCTGTGCCAAATTTCATCAAAATCGGTCCAGTAGTTTATGCGTGAAAACCATACATAATTACATAATTACAAACCTTTCCTCTTTACAATATTAGTATAGATGAATAAATCTGTTTAAATTCCGTTAAAGTCTTTTTAATAAATGAGTAATAATGAATAAATGAGTTTGAGTTTGAGTTTCCAGAAAGAGAAATACCACTTGCCACGTCCTAATATTCCTCAAGCCACATCGATACTGACTGAGCTGCTTCGCGCAGCATTTGCTTCACATTTGCTACTTGCTCTGTGCAAACCCTATTGATTTGTTATAAAAATATTTGTTTTGTGATTGTAAATAATAAGAAGTAGGTATTGGTAAAAGAATTTGTAGTTGTAAAATTTCAGTTTTATAGATAAACAATCTTTTATCTTAAAGTACAAGTTATAAGTGAAACTTTTTCTATTTATAACAATTTCAAATAAGTTCTATTAATACACTTTCGAAGCCTAAAATAATCCAAAATTAAGTTCTGAAAACTCAAAACCAAAAATAATACCTACTTTTGTTCTAAAAACATTAATAACTCTCAAGTCCGTAGTTCGTCCATTTATTTTTGTTCGTGTTAACTTTTTTATTAACCGAGAAAAGCCTGTATCTCATTTTTTATCTCCGGAAAAGAATTTAATTTACCTCGAGCGAGACACGAGACAGTGACAGATTTCAAATATGTTTCAATGATTAATTTTAGGTACGGAAAGCCTATCTAGCGAGATGAAATAAAACTTTTTTAATCAACATTAGTCGGCGTAGGACTGGTTATATCTTGCTTTATAAATTATGATGAACTAGCTACTCGCCCCGGCTCCACCCAGTTAGAAATATAATCACATCAATTTAATAATTTATACTCCTAATTTATACTCCTAAGAGTTAACACACGAACGGCAAGTTGTGAACGGCAGAGGCTACTTCAGTGTTTGATGTAAAATTTTTGGATATTTCCCGTTTTATTTTTAAAAAGTTATTATTGTCATTTTACTCATTAGGTAAAGGGCTTTCGATATCAGTTTAAAGTTTTTTGGTATCTGCAAGGCTGGTCTTATGATATTATAATATGGTGCTTCAACATGCAACTTGAGCACGCAGCTTGTGCATGCAGCACATCCATAAAAATTTTCACTTTGCTTTTTGCTAGAATTTTAGATTCGGATTGAATTCGGTTATACGAGTGAATTTGAAAAATATGTTTATTGTTCGTTCGTCGCGTATTACCAACTTTTTATTAACGAAGCCTTCAGCCACAAGCCACTATACCAAAAAGGCCGTCTCTTAAAATAAAAATAGATTACAAAAACATAGAGTAATAAAAAGATTTACGCAAATTGCGATAGGCCTCGCGTTTATAAAAATATTTTTCTGTTTTTACATCTAAATTCTAAATTCGTGGAGTTTAGCAATAAATTTTGTATTTATACACTAAACTACACGTTAGAAAGTATTTTTCTTCATTCATTCATCAAACTATTATAAAATTATCTTTCGTTATTCACTGATGGTTCATGTTAGCTTTTCAAATACAAAAACAGTAATAACCAATAGAGAAACCACGGAACTACATACAACTTATAAAATAAATATACTCCATCGTTCACAGAACTATTAAAAACAACCCATTTGAAGAGAAACTGATGATATTCCGATAACTTAAATAAAACATCTCTTCGTTCAATTTGTTTGAATTTCCCAGCAACAAGTTGGTCCGTTAAAAACTTTGTCGAAGTATTGATATAGCCTTCGCGATTGCTACAAGATACATTAAAATTTAAAAGTACTATAATATGTAGAGTTTATCAGATTTATAGGTAACTAGTGGTCCGCCTCGGCTTCGCCCGTGGTACATATTTCGCAATAAAAGGTAGCCTATGTACCTACTTTCTCGGGTATCAAAATATCTCCATACCAAATTTCATGCAAATTGGTTCAGTAGTTTAGGCGTGATTGAGTAACAGACAGACAGACAGAGTTACTTTCGCATTTATAATATTAGTATGGATAATTAATGTATTGTATTGATAATGTATTGATTATAATCGGCCGCCTCCTTGGTACAGTGGTTGACGCGTGAGCGTAGCACCGAGGGGTCCTGGGTTCCATTCCCGGTGGAGACGAATAAAAAAAATGTCTAGGTCTGGCAGGACACAGAAGGCTGATCACCTACTTGTCCCTAAAGAAAATCGATCAGTGAAACAGATGTATAATGCATCTGCCCCTTACCCCACTTGGGGACATGGGGACATTAACCTTCCTATTCTTCATGGGACTTCACTTTACCTTCCTATTCCATAATGCATCTTACACGTACATAAATTACAACTCAATACTCTCTGGACTTGCTATGATGGCTACACGGCTTTCCTTAATAAATCACTTATTCCCTGAAGGGACCATTTCCTGATAGATATGAAAGCTTTTAAACGAAACCGCAGACCCTAAAAGGTTCGGGATCTCTGGTATAATGCGTGTCTTAATACTTTGGCAGTGTAGAAATTGTTTTATGTATGTTTAAAGAATTTAATGTTTAATAAGATTAAATGCAAGAAGAATCAGAAACAATGGTTCAAAAAAATAATAGTTAGTCAATTTGTATTATTTA
Organism: Colias eurytheme; assembly: GCF_061535395.1. Lineage (NCBI taxonomy): Eukaryota > Metazoa > Arthropoda > Insecta > Lepidoptera > Pieridae > Colias > Colias eurytheme. The sequence goes on from NC_143004.1 coordinate 1,971,629, forward strand.
TTTATTCACATGACATAATATAATTACTACCACTATATAATATTAACAGTATTCGACAGGGTTTTTTTTATAAATATAAAAAAAGATGTGTGGCACTCGGGGACTGCCGCGGTAAAGCTTTTGCGTAGCATGCCTTCAAGCCACACCTCCGCGCCCGTCGAAGTTGGGAGCGTGAGGTTTTTTTCGTTACGGAATTTCTGGATTCGGTCCCCGCGCTCAAGGCCCGCGATAGAAGCTATGCAATAGCTTAGAAATGAAAGGCTTTTTCATAAAAATAAATATGATATGAATTTTTTCGAGGGTAGGCGTGAAAAAGGCAACAGTTAAAAATTTTAATCTGATAAACATTCTGTTTTTAAAAATATTCAAAACCTATTTTTCAACCTAATTCTATGGAATTCTGATTATTAACACCTACCAGCACTAAATCCTATAATATTTTTTCCTCTATCTTCGCATAAATTTTCAAGTCACTTCAAACTCACTCTCACAATGGAATCAATAAGAGAAACTATGGCACAGATGTCAGAAAACTTTAATAAAAGGATGGAAGAGTTTCAAAAGGAATTGCAGAACAACACTTCTCCTGCTTCTACAAACATATCCAGTGATTTTGAACTTTTCAGAAAATTTGTTATCTCCTCGCTTAAAAACATCCATGATGAAATTGAGCTTCTCTTTAAACTTCATGACCTCCAGGAAACTCGTTCCCGTCGTAAAATGCTCCTGATTCATGGTGTGCATGAAGATAAAAAGGAAGACACTCGTGCAGTAGTAGTGAGAATGTTATCTGACAAGCTCCCGAACATTAAGATCTCTGTTGAGTCATTAAGCCGCTGTCATCGAATGGGTCGAGTTGAAGTCAATGGTTCAAATTCCAAGCCTCGTCCAATATTGGTTAAATTCAGGGATGTGCAACTGAAGGATAGCATCTGGTTCAAAAAGACTAGTTTAAAAAACTCTGGCATTACACTCTCTGAATTTTTAACTAAGAGCCGCCATGAAACTTTTATGGCTGCTCGTAAGAGATTCGGCATAAACAAGTGTTGGACAAGAGACGGTAATATTTTCATTAGTGGACAGTGCGGTGATAAGATTCGTGTGACCTCCTTATATGAGTTGGACTCGATACCGTGCACAACTTCGGACTCGGCGCAGGTGGCTTCTAATGAACTATCTATTGATCCCAAAAGTTCAAAATGTGTTGCGTCTAGGTCAAGAAGGATACTAAAACAGAATAAGTAATGAGTAAGTTTCACACTACATAATATCTCTCTGTCAAGCGATTTTAATACTTAATATAATGCCAAACACTTTATTTTCGTATCTCTTACTTTTCTGTTCAAACTAAAATTAATTACCCGCTGTTGTGTATACTAAATGTTAATGTACCAACTTATTTTTATTTTTGATTTTTGTTAATGAGTAATGAGTTTGTCATGTTGTGATTATATTTTCATTTGTCTATTGTCATGTGTCATTCATTGACTGTCAGATGTCATTTACTGTGTTGCGTTCCGTTACACATTACCAATGCGTTCAAATTCTGTATTTACATTTTTTGCTGGGGTGTAGTTAAAATAAGTCAGAAATTAAATTATTAACTTTTACCTGAAATTAATTATAATTTTGTTCATTATTATTACAGCATATTATAATAATTTTCATCTTGATTCTTAATCAAATATATTTTTTAATTTGTTTATTGTCTATTAACTTTTTATATATTAAATTTATAGTTTATTTATACATTATAAAATATAGTATAATAATATATTGATTAAATTTATTTGTATTATTTTATTTATTTATTTATCAAATATTATTATTTATTTATTTCTGCACATCGCACATACGCCACATTTTTTATTTATTTTTTCTTTGAAATTAACATGCTGAACGAAAGCGCCTCTAGTGACTTTGATTATTTGTCTTTCTCTTCTGAGGATCTTGGCAGCGGTGACAGCTTCCACAGTACTTCTTCCTTCACTCCTCTATATAATCTCCTGTCTAACTGTTTCCCTAATGATTCCAAAATATTCAACGCTGTACATATTAATGCTCAAAGTGTGCCTGCACACTATCCTGATATCTTAACATCTTTTGATTCTCTTAACATTCACGCTATACTCATCTCAGAGTCTTGGCTCAAGCCCTCCCTTCCATCCTCCTGTTATTCCCTTCCTGGCTATAATCTGATTCGCAACGATCGGATCGGTAGGGTTGGTGGTGGGGTCGCTATTTATTTGAACTCACAAATCTCCTACAAAATAATCAGCACGTCCCCCCAGCCTCCACCATCCGATGCTGCTGAGCATCTAGTTATTGAGGTAACTTTGCATCACTCTAAGCTCCTGCTTGGTGTTTTTTATAGCCCTTCCCTTACCATCAATTACTTTCATTCCTTTCAAACCATCCTCGATCACTTTATTCCCATATATGAACACTCCCTTATAATGGGTGATTTCAACACCTGTATCATCAAAAATGATTCCCGAGCCAAGACACTTTTATCTACTATCGAGTCAGCGAACTTACACCTTCTTCCTTTAAATCCTACTCATATTTTACCTAATTGCTCTCCCTCTCTCCTTGACCTCATTATTGTATCCTCTCCTAACCTCGTCCTTAAGCACGGTCAATTTGCTGCCGATGCTTTTTCCCATCATGACCTTATCTATATTTCCTACAACATCCGACCTCCTAAACGCAAAGCCCAGATTTCGATGCGACGCAACTTTGCTGGAATGGATGTGGATCATCTCTTACGTGATGCTCAAGATATAGACTGGTCCGTTATTTATTCTGAACACAATATTGACACCAAAGTTGAACTCTTCACCTCACGTGTTTCACAATTGTATGACAAGCATGCCCCACTGAGACCTGTTAAACTCAAACACCTCCCTGCACCTTGGTTAACTGATGAATTAAAGTCACTCTTACATCTGAAATCCAAAGCCAAAACTAAATTGAAACTGAAAAACAATGACGCGAACAGGGAGAAGTACACAAAGATTCGGAATCGTTGTAATACATGTTGTAGAGACGCACAAAGACGCCACATTCACTCGTCGGTCGAGAACGGCGACCCTGCTAAAGTCTGGAAGTTCTTAAAAACCTTAGGAGTTGGCTCTAAAGATCCTAAAACAGAATTTGGAAATTTTAATATTGAACTGCTTAATCAGTTTTTTGCCGAAAGTCCTCCCTTTGATAACATTACTAAAGTTACGACTCTTAATACTCTTTCTTCTATTCCAACTCCTAATTTTCCTCCGTTCTGTCTTAATCAATTTTCTAGTAGTGATGTTAAGAAGAATATTATGTCTGTGTCATCTAATGCCGTCGGGAGTGATTGCATAAGCCGTAGCATGATCCTTCCTATCCTCGATGTAGTCGTTCCTGTCATTACCCATATACTTAACCATTCCATTTCCTCTGGTACCTTCCCTTCATCTTGGAAAAAGGCTAAAATTATACCTCTGCCGAAAAAACGTAATCCTTCCTCTTTCTCTGATTTTCGTCCTATCTCCATTTTACCATTCCTGTCCAAAGTCCTCGAAAAGTTAGTCCATCGCCAATTAAACGCATTCCTCACTAAAAATAACTTATTGAATCCTCTCCAGTCCGGTTTTCGCCCAGGTCATGGTACGTCTACTGCTCTCACTAAAGTCACTGATGACATTAGATTTGGCATGGACAACAAGCAGCTCACATTGCTTACGTTACTGGATTTTAGTAACGCTTTCAGCTCTGTTGATTTCGATGTCCTTGTGAGTCTGCTTCGTTCCCTTAACATATCTCCAACTAGTATTGATTGGTTTCACAGTTATTTATATGGACGTCAGCAAAGAATTCACAGCGACGACGTCTCCTCGTCATGGTGTGATATTCGAGCTGGAGTTCCTCAAGGTGGCGTTTTGTCTCCACTTCTTTTCGCTATTTTCATTAATACTATCTCAAAATCCTTATCTTCTCTCTACCACATGTATGCCGACGATGTCCAGATCTATACCCAGTCAACTCTAGCTGAGTTACCGAACGCTATCCAAACAATGAATAGTGACTTGAGTTCAGTCGTTCAATGGAGTAACCAATTCGGCTTAAGAGTAAATCCATCTAAAACGCAAGTCATCATTGTTGGTAGCCATTCGCTAATCACGAAGGTTGACTGGGCTACGCTTCCTCCTGTTACTTTGTGTGGCACTCTACTACCCTACAGCAAGGAAGTGAAGAATCTTGGTATTTACATAGACCAAACACTGTCCTGGGATACCCAATTAAAAAACGTAAGCAGGAAACTATTTGCCTCTGCAGGTGCTTTGCGTCGCCTACGTAATGTTCTGCCCATTCCAACGAAGTTAGCGCTTGCTCATTCCCTTCTCCTTTCCCACCTTGACTATGCCGATGTTTCCTACCTTGACCTTTCCGAAGCCCAGTTGGATAGGCTTGAGAGACTTCAAAACTTCTGCATCCGATTTATCTTTGGTTTAAGAAAATTTGATCACGTTTCCGAATTCCGTAAGAGGCTACAATGGCTCCCTATCCGGCTGCGGCGTAACTCCCATATCCTTCATCTTCTGTACTGTGTGTTGTTTGATCCAAAAGCTCCAAGCTATCTTCGGGAGAAATTCAAATATTTAAACACTAGCTTCTCACGCTCCTCAACTAATTTCTTGCTTATGATCCCTGCCCATAAAACTAAATTCTTTCATAATTCTTTTGCTGTTCGTGCAGTTCAATTATGGAATTCTCTGCCCAAAAAAGTCAGACAAGCACAAAATTTAAATTCTTTTAAAATTTTATTAAAAAATCACTTCATGTCTAATTCTTAGTTTCTTTTTCCATAGCTGTCTCCTTACTTATATAATTTTTGTATTTAATCTTGATGTGTTAAGTTTATATTAATACGTGCATATATTATGTTTGTTTGCAACATAATATTATTATATAATTATATGTGTGCATTTATTTTTATGTATTTTATTATAATATTAATTTGTTTATGTATATTTGAGTAGGTATATATATTTTATGTATGTATGTATATATTTATTTATATATATAAATATGTTTATTTAATTTAGTTTAATATACTGTGCGTTATTGAATATTTTATTCTGTTTTTCTTGTTTGAGTTGCCTTGTTTTTGCTCACCCACATTTTGTTTTAATTATTTCCTTTACTGTAAAGGTTGCCTGGTAGAGATCGCTACCTAGCGATAAGGCCGCCCTTTGCTTTTTAAAATGTATTGTCTATATTGTTTTTTTTTTTGTTTTTATGTCTATAGCAATAAAGGATTTTCATTTCATTTCATTTCATTTCATTTATGATTTTACATAATATAATTATTTAAATAAAACTAATATTTTTATCCAAAAGTCTCAATCCCATTAAAAATATAAACTAGACTGTCGCTGCCATTAAAACGACAATCAAAATATTGTCTCAAGATTAAATATTCACAAAACCCTACGAGCTTTAAGTAGAAGAATAATTAAATTAAAATATTGTCGTAATTAAGAAAAATAAACACAATTTATGGACTAATTAATTGGAACATGGGAAATACATATTTGCAATTAGTTACGTATTATATCGCTTCATTTGTTTGCCTAATTTCAACACCCAATTTGATACTTGAAATTATACAAATAGCAGTAATGACATTAATGATAACATGTATGAATTTAATATGTATTTTGCAATAATGTGTTGCAACTGACTCTAATTTTAGATATGCAATTACATTACAGTATTAGGTATTAGTTTTTGTGTATGTTTGTTGAAAAATCACGCAAAAGCGTTGACTGGATCGATCAGTTAACTGACGCTCTACACATCCACTTGTTAAGGAAGATTTCCATATACTATGCGATCCAACTAAGAATTATATGACTTGACTTACTATGGTTGATAGTCAATTACTCTAAAACTTTCACTAACCATGGCCACGGTTTGTAGCCAATAAATAACGCTGTATTGACTAACATGATGGCTTACTAAGATTAGAAACCGTTTACTTAACCTATATCCTTGGTTTACCAGGGTTAGCACCGCATTACTTACCGTAATTCACCACCCTGACTTACCACGGCTAACAGCCAAATGCTTTACAGTATAATAATACTTCTACTTACCACAATTCGCAGTCAAAAATAGACCTCTATTTACTTACCTGTTGAATTACCAAATGAAGCAGCCTACAAACCCTATATACCACGTTGGCTAACCTCAGTTAGCAGCCACTTACTTACTCCATTTCTTCACCAGGGTTAGCCGCCAACCGACGCACCACACCCTCAATCCACACCAACGCGTCCACGGAGGGCCAGCTGCGCTCGCGCCGCAAAGCTGCCAAGATGTTAGTGGCCGTGGTCGTCATGTTCGCTGTCTGTTATTTCCCTGTGCATCTGCTGTCTGTTTTGAGGTAAGTTTTAATAGTAATAATAATTATTTTTATGTACATAAAGTCCTCCGCGATAGTCTGTTCTCGATTTATGATATGTTTCTCGAGAGAGGTTTTAGTTTTAAGTTATGTGGCGAAGCTACAGACGAAAAAATGTTGTGTGGTTTTATGAAACCACGGTAAAAGTGAAACTGTTCAAACGGTTCCGAACACTGCTTTGTGTAGTGCATGTCGCGTGACGGTCGGCTGCCGAGTAGGTATACCTACTCGGCAGCCGCGATACACGCGACATGCGCTACACAGACCAAAAAGTTTGAGATGATGTAATAAAAGTTTCACTTTAAAAACTAATTTATGGTACACTATCGATCTGTATAATTCTTCATTTCTTGTATTATATATCGAATATCGATTATAATAATAATTATTGAGTTATTAAATTTATTAGTACATCGAACAGCAGAAAAATAAATTAAATCCGAAAAACAGAAAAATTGCTATATAAGATGACCTAAATAAATTTCTTGATTTTTTATGACAAATAAGTAGTATATTATCCTAATAATCAAAAATATCATTATAGAAACCACGTTAATTAACCTCATCATTCTCAGAAACCACTAATTAGTAATTGCAAATAAAAGATAATAGAAACTGATAATTAAATACCGAAACTTCATTCAATAGACGTGCATTTCTAATGAAGACAATGCTATCTCATGACCTACTTATAGTCTGAGGAAGTTGAACCCAGCCCAGTTAATTCTTGAAATCTATTTCTAATATCATCATCAAATGGCGTATATATTCCAAAACTATTTTTAATTTAAAGTTTCTTGTCGGTTCATCTCCATAGATACTGCTTGCCGAGTCGGTACCTAGCAATATTGTTAAAAAATGTTATGACCATACAAAAGTGCTTATACATATAAGAAGTCTAATCTTCTTATATATAAAAATGAATCGCAAAATGTGTTGGTAAGCGCATAACTCGAGAACGGCTGAACCGATTTCGATAATTCTTTTTTTATTATATTCCTTGAAGTACGAGGATGGTTTTTATGTAGAGAAAACGTAAATATGTACCACGGGCGAAGCCGGGGCGGACCGCTAGTTGAATAAATAAATGTTTGAGTTAGAGTTTAATATTGAGTTTTAACGCATTCAAATCTATACTAATATAATAAAGCTGATTGATTTGTTTGTTTGAATGCGTTAATGTCAGGAACCACAACCGGATTTGAAAAATTTATTCACTGAAAAAAAAAGTACTAATTATTATTCAAAAGCCAAATCAACTGCTAACTTGATCCCAGCGTATGTATTATTCCAAAGAGAATTCTATCCTAACAATGCCATACTCATACGTTCATTCTATGAAAAGCTATGAAGCTATTAGCTACACTCCCATTTCAAGCTATAAAAACCAGGTTTGCTGGGGACAAAGTGCTTGCAAACTTCTATGAATAGATACGTATCGTTATGCAGAGTAATTTCTCGCCTGTGTGTTTGTATGTAACTGAATCCTATAGACTCTATTTTGAAATAAACGGACAGATTTATTTCAAACTCTGCGCACTTATTAAATTCAAATTTTGTTCCACATTTTTGTACAGGTTTAATTCAAACTTTGTTCACCTACCGAATAGATGAGAGGCTGTTATAGTAGGTACATATAATGTATTATAACTACATTGAATTAAAGCGTGTTCTTTAATTGTGCTACACTCCAATATCAACACTATAAAAAACAGGCTTTCACAGGAAAGTGCTTGCAAAACTATAAATACATATCGTTATCCAGAGTAAGTAATTGCTATTTTTCATAGTTTTCGAGCACAAAACACTGAACGAGCGTCTGGTTGAAATAACACTCATTACGGTTCGCCACGTGCCGACTGGCTTTGACAATTGAAAATTTCAATTAAGCGCCAGCACTGCGTACTTGTATGGTAGAATTTTCTGGGGTGTTATCGTTTTTTAATATGTTAAACTTTAATTTGTGCATTTAACACTCATTACTATGATACTTTTATTTGAAGTTTGAACACGGCATTACTTACTGAAATGTATGAAAATATTGCAGGCTTCATCAGATGTTCATTTATTTTAATCAAAGTTGATTAAAATGAATACATAAATTCAATTTAACAACACCTTTTAAAAGACTATTAAAGGCGCTGAAAACTAAGCTTAGTTACGATTGATTGGACTGACTGGTTGGCTTGGTTGATAGTGGCCCTGCCTTCCAAGCCAGAGGTCGTGGGTTCGATTCCCAAAATATATTTGTGGGGCAAACAAATACATATACATATTTGTCTGATGAACATAGATGTTTGCTCTGTGTCTGGGCGTTAATTATCTATATAAGTACTAGTGTACTAGTGTACCGGCTTCGCCCGTGGTACCTACATGTTTAAACTATCCTATCTCTCAAGTTGGATCGAACTGCACATGGTGTGCGAATTTTATTATAATCAGTTAAGTGGTTTAGGAGTCCATTGAGGACAAACATTGTGACACGAGATTTATTGTATTAAGATTTATAAAAAAATTATATATATGTATGTTTATCAGCCATCCATCCTCCATATCACAAGCGAAAGCTTAGTATGGGATCAGATTGTGCCGTGTGTGAAAATTGTCCTAAATATTTATTTACTTATTTAGTCCGCATAAAAATAGCTTATAATACCTTCTCGGTAAAATTTCTATGACTATGGTAAAATAATGTTGAACTTTGTTTTAAAGTTAAATCGTTGCAGCCAAAGAAAAATTTATATTATTCCGCTCTGTGATATTTCTTTAGGATAATAATAGGAACTTATGGATTTATCGCATGTCCGGATAACGAATATCACTTAAAAGAACTGGAAAGAACCATTGTAGTTCTTAACAATATGGAAAAGTTTGTTTTTAAAATCACGACACTAGTTTATAACGAGAGTTTAAACTGTTCTTGTTAAACTTATAGCACCAAAATACACAATAAATTCAATAAATATTAAAACTTTTGTTTAGTTTGTATCAATTTACTGCAAAATTGCAAAATGAATAAGCTCTTAAGTCTCCGTTTTGGAACCAATTTATGATATTCTTTTAAAAATGTTTACCTCACACAAAAGTCACTCATATGAGTTTGTTTCTCAACCATATGACTAACAAGCTTTCCGCCGGCGGCTCCGCCCGCGGTTTTAAAGAAAAACTCGCATAGTTCCCGTTCCCGTGGAATTTCCGGGATAAAACCTATCCTATATTACTCGTGGATAATGTAGCTTTGAAAGAATTTTTGAAATCGGTCCAGTAGTTTATAAGCCTATTCATTACAATCAAACAAACAAAGTTTTCCTCTTTATAATATTAGTGTAGATGATTACCATAGATAATTCATTTTATATTTCCGAGTGAACCATACGGCGTATAAACAAACAACTCAGAGACATTAAAAACTCACTCGTACGCCTATAATTTATATACTTAACCAGTAACTTACTCATTTCTTAATTAATTAATAATTTCGTGTTTTTTTTAATTTCCATTAGTCAGTTTGGAACCGAATAATATGAAACAAAACACTTCTCATACGCCATACAATTAAGCACCCTATAGTAAAGTGAATAACGTTCAATTTCTCTTCCCCAGGGTGGCATACGACGTGCAGCAAAGCGACATAATGACATGTATTTCACTGATCTCACACGTCATGTGCTACGCCAACTCAGCGGTCAACCCACTCATATACAACTTCATGAGTGGTAAGTCTAACACACGAATCTGTGATCTAACTAATAGTTATAGGGTCCATTTTCCAATATCATGGACAGTAATGGAATAGGTTATTTCTCTTGTTATATATAAATTATAAAGGTTTGTATGCATTTTTGAACTCTCATAAATTTCCAAAAATATATTTCAGACTTAAGTTCAAAATAGCCATAAACAATTTCACAGCATGTCTCATTCAATCAAAAACAACGTAATAGATAAAATAACTAGTTAATTTCAGTAGTTTTCAAGTAAAAACATTACATACAAACAATCAAATCCTTCTTCTCCCAAATCAGTCTTCTAAATTAAACGTATGTAAACCCGAGAACTTTTAAATGCTTGTATACATTTCAACAATTAATTGGAAAACTTTTAAACATATGATAATTATGTAAATTAATAAGCTTTTGCATTTGCGTAACAAATTACCACTATTGAAATATATGTAAATTCCGTATATCTGTTGCTTATAATGCAGAATAATATTTAACATAAACATACAAGTGATAACTGCGTTAAAAACAACCGACTTCAAACTTGCATTTGCAACATTTACAAATATACAGACAAAAATGCTCATAAAATAAAAACTAGTGGGCCTATCCGAATAAAATTTTTATGGGACCAATTCAACACCATCCCGCATCGAACAAAAAAAGAATCACGTAAATCGGTTCAGAAACCTCGGAGTAATCGGTGTACATACATAAAAAAAAACATACCGGCCGAATTGATAACCTCCTCCTTTTTTTTGAAGTCGGTTAAAAACGAGAATCTCTAATTTCAATGATAAAAGAAAATATATTTTCTCCTTGATTATATTGTATGCAGTTGATGAGAAATGTTTGGAAACTATTCCTGAAATAAATTGGAAAATAGTAATCTCTAAAATAGAAAGCTCTCTCTCTCTTCGTATAGTGACAAAAAAAATGTGTGCGTGTACTAGTGTACACACGTAAGAAGTGAAACTTCTTTATCATCTTATTTTTCAAAAAATAATTTACTATATGCAACTTTATAGAAATACGTCGAATCACCCGTGGTAGGGATAAGAAAAAGATGGCGCGTAACGGAAAAATGTCACGCGTAACGAAAAAATGTTACACTATTTTTTTTTCAACCCACCCAACCCATTAAAATAATAATTTAGTGTCTTGTATTGTTTTTCTCATAATCATAACTATTCATATTTTATCTTCGTATTTTACCTCAGTTCTCACGTTATTCTTTCATTTATACAGATACTTAATATTTTGCACGAATGAGTCGATATTTATACAACATTTACATTGAAATAAAGAAATAAATCTTGTGCATTTCTAGCAGATACATTCTTGTATAAAGAAAAATAGAAATATTTCCGTGTACTTTTAGATTTTTTCTTGTACATAAAGAAAAAAGAAACGATCCGATATAACAACATTGAATTCTTATACGTAAAGAAAACATAAAGAGGAATCGTTCCGATATAGCTTTGAAGAATAATAAGCTTGTAAGTAAAAAGATACAAATGCCAAAAAAGCGTGTGTGTCGAGCACACGTGTCAGAAGTGAAACTTCTTCGCTCTCTTCTTCAAAATCGTCGCCTTACATGACGTGATGGTATTGCCATGACGCCACCTTTATACTCCCAACGAGCTTAAAAAGTTTCATTTCAAAATTCGATTAGAAAAACAGATGTGCATTTACCCCACAAGGGGACAAACTTGCATAAAGGTTAGATCGTAGGCGAAATGAATTTAAAATTCTATGCTTGTCTTGTGTGGGCAGAAGGCCGGTTATGTTGGTTCTTTAGTAATTAAAAAGCTTTTAAGAACACGTTTTATGGGTTTTTCCTATTAATAGTGACTTTAATTTGTTTTTTTAGGGTTCTGTATACGAGATATTACATTATAGAAAAATAACAATTTATGTATAAAAATAAACTTTTCTAAACATTCTATATCTAAATAAAGCACTGAAACAAAACCATTGAGGAATATATACCTATAATATACCTAATATATAGAAATACCTTAAAAAGGTATTATACGAATATAATACCTATTTAAGGTATTTCTTTCTGATACATAAAATTCATTTGTCGTGGTGTTTGTAGTTAAACTCCTCCGAAACGGCTGGACCGATTCTCATGAAATTTTGTATGCATATCGGGTAGGAGTAAACATCATACTAAATCTCATACCCCTAAGTTATAAGAGTAATGAAGAAGAACACTTTCCGTGACAGCTGTCTATCAGTTACTAAAAAATATTTAGTTGGTTTTTGCATTGACTGAGAACAACTTTTCACAGCAAAACGTGGCTGTTGTAAGTATATTAAATATTTTGAACAAACACTTTATTATTTTATTATTGTTCATACAATATTTTTAAAATTGTTAGCACCAAATCCACTTAAGGGCAAAAGATTTTTATCTATATTATTACCACGCTAACGAGACAATATTATACACTAGCTTTCCTCCCGCGGCTTCGCCCGCTTTGTCTAAAATTTAACACATTTTAAGCTATCTATTAAAAAAACCGCATCAAAATCGGAAGCGTAGTTTTAAAGATCTAAACATAAGCAGGGACAGATAGCGGGAAGCAACTTTGTTGTATAGTAAAAATATTATATAATATAGTGACATTATTATATTAAAAATATTATATTACACAAGTAAATAATATATTTTTCTTAATGCAAATATCAATTCCATATTGCTTGCTCATTATAAAATTGTTTGACGTCCAGCATACTCCGAGGCACTATTGAAGAAATTTTCTATAAAGGATACTATTTTCTCTTTGTTACCCGATTGGATAATGGGACAGTATCAACGTATAATATTGTATTATATCCTATCCTACTAATATTATAAATGCGAAAGTTTGTTAGGATGTGTATGTGTGTGTTTGTGACTCTTTCTCGCAAATACTACTGAACCGATTACAATTAAATTTAGCATACATATTAACTAACTTGGGTAACTTAACACATAGGATAGGTTTTATCCCGAAAATCACATGGGAACGGGAACTATGCGGTATATAACCTCTTTAAATACGCGGGCGAAGCCGCGGGCGGAAAGCTAATTATTATATAAATATTAAATAAGCTTATAGTCTTGACCGACAATTACTATGATTTCGCCATTTGTGTCCTTGTTTTCTTTAAAAAGTAGTGAATCTATTTCTTATGCACGTATCCTCAGGCATAGATTAAACCCCGGCGACGGGCTGCCGCTGATGGGGTCACGGATGAATTCTAATCATACCCGTGGCCCTGTCGCTGATGCGGCTTGACGGAACACAGTGGGGTTTTGGTCGGTAGGAATCCGACATAACCCACGGCCTCTTCCCCGGAGGCCGTGGGTATCTATGCAAGATTTCCCCACTAAAAAAAAAAAAAAAAGGCATAGATTAAACGAAATGGTTAGGGAGCCAGGTGCAAATTTGGTTAACTATTTCCTCTCAAGAGATAATTCGTCAGACGCATGAGAGTATAGTATTATAAAGCCTCGTGAACGTCAGCTGGCGCTAGGTTGGGGGGGTGAGCGGTTGTACCCTCCCACGCACATAGGAAAAAAAATACATTCATTCATTCATTTCCTCTCAGCTAAAAATTTGTCAAATTGTAGCTAACCCAATATCTCAACGAAAAAAAATAGTCAGCTGGTTACAACATGGTGTATTATACGTCAGCTGGTGTCTTGAACATGAAAGTTAAATTTAAAGAAAAATTTATTTTCCGTTATTTCCTCTCAAACAAAAATTTACCTGATGATAGCTTATATGTAACTGTGGATAAATATATATGTCAGCTGGCTGTATCTTGGTGGAAAAACCGTCAGCTGATACGGGAGGCTACAACCGCTCTTCCCCCCAACCGAGCTCCAGCTGACGTTCACGAGGCTTCATAATACTATACTTTGATGCATTTTACTAATTACCGCTTGAGAGGAACTTGGTCATAAAATCTGCTGCTGGCTCCCGGACCAAAAATAGAAACCAAAAAAATCATCGAAATGAATTCGCGTACAAGCATACAATTTTTGCTCAAAATATTAATGTTTAAAGAATAGACAAATGTTATATCGTCTCACATACTTTTTTCCAAGTATTAATTATAAAGTTTATTTAGCTTATAAAAACACTGCCCTACATACTAAGGTAAACCGTATCGTACCTACCATTGTATCTCAACAGGAACACACAGACAAACACATCATGAAACTTTCATCCCACTAATGTACCCTTATCTTAAGAACGTAATCTGAAGCTATATTAACAAAATAAGAACAATAGAATATTTACAAAGACGTCTTCACAAAGCTACAAAGGGAAGAAAAGTACAAGCGGTCTGATTAACTATTTATTTTCACTGTTCGCGACACTGTGATATTTGAAGGGTATTTTTGCTAATTATCTTGCAGTAAAATTACAGAACACACTGTATAATTAACGCGCATTTTATAAGACTATGACTATTATAATATAAGAGAATATTAGCAGAAACGTTTTTATACGAATGTAGTTTTTATGAAGTCCTGTGTAGGTTAAAGTGATTTTCCTATCACCTACACTATGTTTATTGTTTAGCTCTCTAACTTAGTCTGAGACGTTTAAGGTGGATGTTCCGACCGTCCCTCCATACATTTTTGATTACCTCTAAACACTTAACACAGACACTATTTCTTTAAAACTAATCATTTTATCACTTCTCTATAATGAAATGTGTGCGCGTTCGACCTTTTTAATCAATAATTTACAATATTTACTTAGAAAAACAACAGTAAAATACCGGAAAAATTTGACACTTCTACAGTAGTGTGCGTGACTTTTGCCAAGCGAAACACGACATAAAGCACGACATCTAGCGCATAGACTATATACTTATTACAGATCTAGCGCGTCAATGTCTAAACGAAAGGCGATGTTTAGACATTGACGCGCTAGATGTCGTGCATTCGCGTTCGTTATCTTATACATAATGAGCATAATTCTAATAAATCAAAGTTCTGTGTAAAAATTAAGTAATTTCATTTCCAATCGTTCAAAGAAAATAACAATAAAATAAAATAAAACTAATGACCTTAGAAACTATGTTTTTTTTTGTAAACAATTTATTACTCATTATTGTTCGTCCGTCGTAGGTCTGTAAACTGTATTGTACACTGAAGGTAAATGGTACTGTAGGTACTTTAGTTCGGCGTCGTCATCGGCTTGATATAAAATTACATTCTTGATTTCATTGACACGCGCTATGATTTGCGCGCGGAATTTCTTGTGTTGTGAATTTATTTTTGTATGCTATGCATTTTAATTGATTCAAATTGCAATGTTTCTCTAGTATGCATTTGAGACTATATTGTAAATTGTAATAATTGATCGTGGGTATAGTAATTAATTATTCTAATAACGCAATTAGTAATACATATATGTATTTTCGGTGGGATTCAAAACAAAAAATTGGCCCGTGATTTTTATGAAATTTCACCACATTCCAAATCACATCAATCATAGTTCATACACATGTATGACGAAAGTGATTAGTATTGTGGCTAACATTGACTCATCAGTTCATCACTGAAACCAGTGATAAATCAGTACCTATATCATATTGTGTTTGAATATTTTTAAACAATGATATAAGTATACAATTATTATAAATCGGTAAACTATCAAAGTAATCACAAACTTGCAAACATTGGTAAAATGTCCAGTAGTTTATGAGCCTATTCATTACAATCAAACAAACAAACAAAGTTTTCCTCTTTATAATATTAGTGTAGACAAACACTATGAATACGATCACGAATGCAAATTCGGGGATTTTCTAATTATTGCTAAATAATAATTGAATTCGTTTTGAAATACTCTATAATTTTTAGTGTATAAATAGACATTTATAATGTGGTGCTCATTTTTTTGTACTGCTAACGCTATTGTAGGTACCTATTTTCGTTGTTTTATTTCAAGTGAACACGGCCATACAATTTTGTCACGAGCCGCCTATGATTGTAGGTAGGTACTTTTGTTAGGCTCCTTCGTCGTCCGCGTCGCGTCGGCTCGAAAGTTCTTGATTTCATTGTCACGCGCTATGATTTGCGCGCGGATTTTCTTGTGTTGTGAATTTATTTTTGTATTATTATTATTTTTTATTTTTTTTTTATTTTATTGATTCAAATAAAATATTTCACTAGTATGCATTTGAGACTATATTGTATTATGTATAATTTATCGTAGGTATAGTTATTCTTATAACGCAGTTATATTTTCGGTGGGACAATTTGACCCGTGATTTTTCTGAAATATCACCACTTTGCAAATCACATCAATCATACACACGTATGACGAAAGTATAGTGGCTAACATTGACTCATCAGTTCATCACTGAAACCAGTGATAAATCAGTATATCATATTTTATTGTGTTTGAATATTTTTTAAACAACGATATACCTATACAATATTATTATAAATCGGTAAACTACCAAAGTACCTACTTCCGAATTTTCAGACAGACAAACAAGTAGTTTGAACACGCAGTTTTCTTATACTAGTAGCAAAAATCAAAACCATAATATTATGTTTACCTACTATATTTTACTAAAAGTCGAGTGCGTCGAAATCGTAAATAATAGGTAATATAATGTTTTTCACCTTCCTGGTTATTTTCCCATAGTAAATAGTGTTTTAGGTTTGTTGTTGTAGGTAGGAATAATAATAATTATTCTTACTTGTTCGTTATGAAATGTATATTGAAATAATTTACTTTTACAAATCATTAGTGATATTAGTTTTGAGTGAAAATGCTTGGATCAGCATAATATTATATGGTACTTCAAATACATGTTTTGATAAAAAAACAATAGGGTCATAAAATAAAACTGCGTTTTATTGTAATCAATGTTGACAGTTTTAAATTCCAAAATTATTGATCAATAAAATAGTTTACACCAACATATATAACTTTTATTTTTATAACCATCGTTCATAATATAAACCGTAGCAGGTGGCGTTTTGAAGTTCTGTCTACTCATACAGAAAAATGGAAAACTTGCTTGCTTTACTTTGGCAACTCGAAGCGTGGTCGTCCGTCGTAGGTACTTTTGTTTTGTTACTCAGGAGGATAACCTCAGACTGTAGACACTGTAGTGATGTCAAGACAAATGTGCGAAAGACTGTAAATTCAGACGCTAATTTAGAAGACGGGCTACCCATTGGGGCTGTTGAAATTGTCTGGAGATCCTTTTGGAACTCATCCATTCTGTGGTTAAACACTTCAAACATCTGATCAATAGACTGTGTGATGGATTCCATATTAGTTTTAGTGCAGTGGCAGTGTAAATGTTGTTGTTGAGGTTATGTAAATTTAACACTTTAGTTAACTACCAAGATATAAAGAAATGAGGATAGGACACAATAACTATTGGTTGAGGTATTTATAAACTCATAATATACTTTTAAAAAAATCACGTTTTAATAAATTTCTAGAATTAAATTAGAACAGCTGATTCAAAATAGCCTAAAAAATCTTAATAATAATAATTACGCTTCACAGCAAGAAGAAATGTACCATAATTATGTACCCGCACAAAGTCGATATTGTGTTGCCTACCGTTCGACTCAATGGCTAGGGTTGTAACTACCTTTAATAATTATTACCAAACTAATAAACCGAGTGATGCGAAATAACCATAATTCTTTGAGAGTTTGATAAAATGATCAGGCAGGTATTTTCTTTAATCCTCTGAATTCTCGGTTACTAAATTGTATCGTTGAAATTATTCTTAATCGCGTAAATTTAATAAATAATCATATGGAAAACACTTTTCATTTGTTTTTTTACTTTCACGCCCAACTACTATACAATAATTACGTTGTTTCGGTATTTTGACGAGAAAACGCAGGAAACATCCGTTGTATCATTTTAGATAGATTGTATATTTTGTATCTGTAGAATTGAAATCAAAGCTATGTATATGTTGTCTCCATTCTTTTCTTATCGGATTGTTGATCCCAATGCGAATGCGTCACTAAAATTTTATAAAAGACAATTAAGAACATCAAAAATAAAGTGATACGTAAATATTTCACAGTGCAATATATTATGTAATTAATAATAATTATATATTTATGAAAAAATAATTACATCAGATTTAATAATCGCAATTGTTTTGAATGTATATATGAATAAATGATTACATCATAATAGTAATAATCACAATTGTTTTATTTCCCATTTGTTGCAACCCTAGCATATTTTCATGTAGCAGCAGAAGTACCTACACTGGCGGCGCGGCGGCATCGTGCGACATCAAAGGCATTGCCTTACTAGGTAAGTTTATAATGATTAACTCTTTAATAATTATTTTTGACTTTACTCATTTCTTTTATTATATAATTTACGTTTTACTTTTACAGAATCCGATTCAATGGATTATGAAGACGAGTCACACAACGCCATACGATAGTGATGATGAATGAACATTTCAATAAATGCATGCGTGTTTTTTTATGTTGTTTTGTAATTGTTAATTGTTTCTTAAATAAAGAAATAAACTAAATATTTAAATGATGATTTGTTATTTGCAACACAATTTTATATTTGAGATTCTTTACAAATGTATATTTAGTTTTGTATCATCAAATTTATAAATTTTATTCCATAGTTTTCAAAATTAAATGTAAATGACCATAAAAACATTAATAAAGTAAATCATTGATGTAAGGTCAGGGAACGTAATACATATATACATCTGACCATGTAGAAGCTAAGTCTTGTTGACTGCTGAAGTCTGTAAAGTTTTGTTGTCTGCTGAAGTCTGTACGCAATGATAATGTCTGCCGTTTCGAAAATAAGTTTTTAAGACCCTAATAAATAAAATATATGAATGGCAGATCTGGTCAAATACTTTCAAAATTGTATTTTTTTCAGCACTTTCATAAGTGTCTGCCAGAATGTTATCCGCGTGATAATGGTCTGCCATTGTTATTTTCCGATAGTAATAATAATCTATTTTCAAATATCAAAATGGCAGACGTGGTCAAATGGTTTCAAAGTTCGCCAAAAATTTCCACCTGTCTTACCTAAGCGCGCGCCCCGTCCACCACTCTGGGCTTAGTGACTCCTCATCTCATGTATAGTAGGTATAGGGGAATCAACACACAAAAATCCAGGTCTGGTCAAATACATACAGGTAGCTTTGCGCTAGCTCTCTAGCTATTACTTCTTATGGAGAGAAAACGTAAACATGTGCCACGGGCGAAGCCGGGGCGGACCGCTAGTAAATAATAAAATAATAAATAGTGTATTAGATTTGTTATTGTATCTTGTATACCTACGAATAATTATTCTTACGTCTTGTTGGGAAATGTTCAAATACCTACCTATTGAAATAATTTACTGTTACAAATCATTAGTGTTATTAGTTTTGAGTGAATAGGCATGGATCAGAAATTCAGAATATAATATGCTACTAACTACTCAAATACATACATGTTTACACAACAAACACCACTGACCTCTATAACTATAAGTTATAGAGGTCAGTGACCGTCAGTGACAAACACTATGGATACCTACGCTCGCGAATGCAAATTCGGTGATTTACTAATTATTGATACCTAGTCATTGAATTCGTTTTGAAATAGCCTGTACTTTGTAATTTTTAGTGTTATAGACATTTATAAAATGTGGTGCTCATTTTTTTGTAATAAATCATCCCGAACGCTATTGTATTTTCGTTGTTTTATTTCAAGTGAACACCTATACAATTTTGTCACGAGCCGCCTCTGGCCTCTGGGTGAAATAAACAAGTCAAATGATTTTTGTTCTAATTGTATTTTGGTAGTAGTTTGTTTAGAATTTACATTACCATTGTTTAATTTTTACCTACTATATTTTACTAAAAGTCGAGTGCGTCGAAATCGTAAATATCTTTTTCACCTTCCTGGTTTTTTTCCATAGTAAATAGTGTTTTAGATTTGTTGTTGTATGAATAATTATTCTTAGCATAATATTATATCATAGGTATATGCTACTTCAAATACATGTTTTGATAAAAAAAACAATAGTGTAATGTAATAAAATAAAACTGCGTTTTATTGTAATCAATTTTGACATTATTTATTTCCCAAAATTACAACAAAATAGTTTACGCCAACAAATATAACTTTTATTTTTATAACAATCCTACTTGTTTTACATTCACGCCATCTAGACTTAAATCTTTATCATTTTTGTATACGTCTGTGTGTGTAAACGACCCTGTATGCAATGACAGATGTTATAATGCATTTTTTTACCGAATTGGGTGGATTTTAAGGCAATGATATGACATATTTCAATAAAATATAATATTCAGTAACCGCCATGACTATTCCTACGACCTTAATCTTTTCCAATTACGCAAAAACTCAAATAAACTAGAAATGTAGAATTCAGCGCCATCTAGCGGGACATTGGCTGGGAACAGATCGTAGGAATCACCTTAAAGCTTTATGTAGAGCAGCCTGCTAAAGCAATTGCTGCGCAAAGCAGCAGTGTAGACGTGGCTTGGCTGAGGAAAATGACAGCAGATGTGGATTGCTCGCTCTGTTGGATTTTAATTCAATTTATAAGGGAGATTCTTTAATTTATTAACAAAATTTGAGTCGTTTTTATGAATAATAATGTTATTCGTAATCCAAACAATATCTTTATAAGACATTGCATAATATTTTCTCTGTTTAACATCATCTATTTTATTTACTCTTCTCTTTCTATTTTATCTGTACTTCTGTTTTTTCGCTCTAAAATACGTCACAGAAATATTTTGCTTGCAGGTTTCCCAGGGTTTTCAGGTTAGTGTATCTACTCGCCATTGGTTTGAATACTTTAAATATTATTTTCATCGGGAACCGCATGCATTTAATATTTTTGTTACACGTATTTGTGTCATTTTTATTTATCCGCATGATCTCCGAACCACGTTATTCCCCAATCTTTATTTCGACTTCACATTTTATTCGCACTTTAATTTCTTCCAAATCTAAACTGTGTGCGTCACCTACACCTTTGAGTTCTCTTTTGTTGGTAAAAAGATCCAAATGTAACTATTCCTTTTTGTTACAGGCAAGTTCAGGCGGGAATTCCACCGATCCTATTTCAAATGCCTGTGTTGCTGTTTTGGAGCACCCCCTGAACAGAATGGAACCTCCTTCGCTCCAATAGGCAGCTCCCGCGCCGGCACCACCAGAACAATCGTTCGACGTAACGACTCTTGCGCCAGCTACAGACTCACACACCTCTCCCCATCCAACCACAACATACACAGAGACATCAGGAACACAAACAACACCTCCTTCATCGAACACATGAATGGAAACCGACGGCTCAAAGTTCGTGATGATTCCATCAGCGAGTCTGCAAGGTTCACACTGACAACTGACGTCAGAGATTGACAGTTAGGTAAGGACTACGGGTACAGACAGGGCACTTACGCAAGGCGATCCAACAGTGACGGACAGAGACGAGCCCAATGCGACTGTTTTAAAGACATTGGACAAAGAAGCAGACCTGATACAAGTGATAATGAAAGGTACAGTGACACATATACCGATTACCGCGGTGAAAACGAAGTCACCGAAATGTATACCGATGAAAACGGGTATAAATTTAAGTTTAATCGTAGTTTAAATAACTGTCATAGGAATAGGAAGATTAACACTTTGTTTTAATGTACATATTGGTGTGTATGATAGTTTTATTTGTATACGTAGTATATTATTATTAGTCTGTGGTTTTATCGATAAACGTAGTGTAAGTAGTGTTGTAAGATATTATGTAAGCAGTCTTTAGAGATATAAAGAGGACTTTTACAGAAAATAAACAGAAAGATATGCAGTATTAACTCTTTATTTCATATTATGAGATAATTATATGGCATAATAAAAACTACAGTATTATGGCATCCATTAAGCATGAATAAACTATAAATATTATATTACAGTATTAATTACATTGCCTATTTAATATTAATGAATACTTCATTGAGTCTCTGATGGAATATGATACTTTATAAAATGTTAATTTGAAATGACATAATAGAAGTTATTTTGCAACGCCAAAAGCCGGCTACGAACGTACCTGCCGTAGGGGCAATATTGGAACAATATCAATTGCACGGCGTTCTTCTCTAAATTGCTCCTACTTGCCTATATAATACACATCACAATCAAGGGTGCGGATTCAATATTGCCCCTGCTGCGGATATGTGAGTACCCCGCATAAGTCAGTACAAATCGGTGAAAATCCTCATATCATCAAAGGAAAAGTGAAATTAATGTTTTTATAGATGTCTATAAACATTAGATATTGCCATATATTATAGACAACGACTTCAGTAATAAGAAAAGGCGCCAAGTTTAATATAAAAATTCCGCATTTATTAAGGAATAAATGTTTAGTGAAACCCTTTTTGACATGGTTGAGTTTCCTTTTATGCTTGTTACTAGGTTATATAAATAACTAGTGGTCCGCCCCGGCTTCGCCCGTGGTACATATTTCGCAATAAAAGGTAGCCTATGTCCTTTCTCGGGTATCAAAATATCTCCATACCAAATTTCATGCAAATTGGTTCAGTAGTTTAGGCGTGATTGAGTAACAGACAGACAGACAGAGTTACTTTCGCATTTATAATATTAGTATGGATTTACTTTACAAAAGACTTTTCTATCCTTTATAAGATTGCTAATCAATCGAATTAGCAATGATTTCCTCTTTATTTATAAAAATTAAAAACTTTGCCTTTTAAAAGTTGTTCTACTTCAGGGAAAGCCTTTACCTCGGCACAATAGTTTTTTCTTTAAAACTGCTTAAGTGTTTAAAAGCAAACTTTGTCCGCGGCAGCGAAGTACGAGGTGGTCTCGGTAATAAGTTGGGAAACAGGAAACACAATTTAAAGGGAATGAGAATACCTAGTAATGTGTTAATTACATTAAATCATAAGTGAAAAATTTTTACTTAGTCAATCAAAAAAATCAAAATCCATCAAGAGACACAGTTGAGAGCACATCATGCGTTTATCGCTAAGACAGCGATCTCTTCCAGACAACCTGGTGGTCAAGGAGAAACATTTTATAATATGAAACACTCAAATTATAGCTATGTATACTTGCTTTAATTGCTATGGTTCACTTATGCAAGCCCTTTCATGTAGTTGCACGTGATTTACTTTGACCTTGTTTTACAACGTTATACAAACTCAATTACATAAGATATATAAAGAGAAATTATTCAAGAGGAAAGGTCTAGAATATTTTTGAATTTCAATTCTAATTATGTTCAATGTATCTTTAGTTTAATTTTTCTCATAATCCTCCCTTCTTAAGTTAGGTACCTAACGTATGGTAGGAGAATCTTTCCTATTTTTTCGTTGATTCTATATTACATATATCTCTTTTGACCAAAATGATCACGACTCTCACTCGTCTTTCTATTATAAAGAATAGCCAGATGTGAAGCAGTCCATTCACTCATTACGTTTTATGAAAAATAACTAATGTGTAATGTTGAAACATTCAAATAAAAAAAATCTTATGTAAATACCTAAGTAATTTTATATATTACTAGCGGTCCGCCCCGGCTTCGCCCGTGGTACATGTTTACGTTTTCTCTACATAAGAACCATCCTCGTACTTCAAGGAATATAATAAAAAAAGAATTATCGAAATCGGTTCAGCCGTTCTCGAGTTATGCGCTTACTAACACATTTTGCGATTCATTTTTATATATAAGAAGACTAGCGGTCCGCCCCGGCTTCGCCCGTGGTACATATTTACGTTTTCTCTACATAAAAACCATCCTCGTACTTCAAGGAATATAATAAAAAAAGAATTATCGAAATCGGTTCAGCCGTTCTCGAGTTATGCGCTTACTAACACATTTTGCGATTCATTTTTATATATAAGATTTTGTCTTACACAGTACAGGCGTTTCATTTCATACAACTAATAACGCTCTAATTAGGAAAATAGTAATAAGATACCTTTAATTATCTCGTTATTTTATCGTATGACACACTAATCATTCATGAAATCGGATACTCAATGTTATAATTGCAATGTTGGTAAACATGCGCAGGCGCATACGCAGGAAACTACTTGTTTATAAACTGATCCATGATCGATACGCGTGCATTTATTTTCGGATTACTCAATATTATAATGGTTTGTGTGTATAAAAACGAATGGAACGGTTTTGCTAAAATTTGGGAAATGGATAGTTCCAAATATTACCTGATTAGTATGAGTTTATACTTAATAATTAATGACTAATTGATTTGCAAAAAAAATTTTTCAATGACATAAAAGGACATTATTTTATCAATTAAAAACTATGGCAGTTATGAAAATAAGCCAATTGTATACGAGTTTACCATTGTTCCTTTAAATTAAAAAACACTACTTACCTATTCTTTAAATTTTTCCTTGACAAATAAAAAAATGGTCTAGGAAAAACTAGTCTACGTTTGCGTGTAACTATAAATCTACTATCATAAAAAAGCTGGTATAATACCTATGATTATCTTTTATATAAAAATGAATCGCAAAATGTGTTGGTAAGCGCATAACTCGAGAACGGCTGAACCGATTTCGATAATTCTTTTTTTATTATATTCCTTGAAGTACGTAGGTTCTTATGTAGAGAAAACGTAAACATGTACCACGGGCGAAGCCGGGGCGGACCGCTAGAATTATTATAAACATATAAATGATACCACTATAACATAAAAATAAACTTTTTATATCAATATAATTCGAAAATGATTTTCAATAGACGATGAAAGTCCCCAGCGATACATCATTATAATAATTTTACAAGAGCACTTGACAGGCAATCCATTGGATTAGCTTACATCTCGATATTTGCTATTTTAATCATCTCAGAAATATTTAACCGACTTTAAAAAGTGAAGAATTAAATATGTATTTATTTTATTTTTTAAGGTTTTTTGGGCATAAATTGAAGTAATACTACATAACTTAAAATTTATTGAGTGGCGGCATTGTGAGTTTGAACTTAATACATTCAAAATAATATACAATTATTAAGCCTAATAATATTCAGTAAATACGTGTTTAATTGTAATATAATATGTAATACACTATGAATTTCAATAATAATTTCAAACCATTATGATTTTTTTTAGTATAATCCATATACTAATATTATAAATGCGAAAGTTACTCTGTCTGTCTGTCTGTTACTCAATCACGCCTAAACTACTGAACCAATTTGCATGAAATTTGGTATAGAGATATTTTGATACCCGAGAAAGGACATAGAAAGGTTTTATCCCGGAAATCCTACGGGAACGGGTTTTTCTTTGAAAACGCGGGCGAAGCCGCGGGCGGAAAGCTAGTTAATAATAAAATTTTCATCCAACGCGACTGTAGTTTCCTTTGAAAACTCGAATTTAGCAACACACACGTACAAAAAACATAAAACTGTGCATTAAGTAGAGTAGCTTTTTGCACGTGCACGCGTTTCGATGTTGGATAAGATTTCGTAATCCAAATGGAAGCTTTTATAATTCTAATAATAATTTAAAATTTTATTATTTTACTAATACTATAAACTGAATCTTTAGGTATGGGTGTTCGTATCAATAAGAAATTCGGTACAGGGAGAGATGTATTCGGGTACAAATTTGATTATTATTATAGTAGAAACTGCTGGCTAGATTTGGATACAATTTTATTAATTGGATAACCAATACTTCCCGTATTGGTTATAGTTATACAAAGCAACTAATGTATTGTTTTCCTACTTTTGCTACAAACGAGAAAGTTCATAATAACTGTCTTTTTAAAACACAATAGTCACACTGTTTTGACGAGTTTTGAAGAGTCTACGAGATAATTTCAAGGACAAATACAAAGTTATTCCAACGCTCCATAGTATATGAAAATGTGTTCTATCATCTATACCTACTCATCATAATATTATAAAGCTGAAGAGTTTTGTTTGAACGCGCTAATCTCAGGAATTACTGGTCCGATTTGAAAAAACCTTTCGGTGTTAGATAGCCCATTTATCGAGGAAGGCTATAGGCTATATATTATCGCTAAGACCAACAGACGCGGAGCCACGCGGGTGAAACCGCGGGCACAGCTAGTCTAAAATAAAACCTGAAACATCACACCAAATTTTTGGATGAAATTAAGCAAATCCTTAGAACCATTAAACATTACTAGACAGACGCTCAGCCATAGCATACAAGACACAAAGCTCTTAATTAAAGTGTTTTAGTGTCAGCACAGATAATTAAATATTGTACCAAGTGTCAGTATGAAAATACTACTTTATAAGGAGATTTTAACAACCTTTCTTTGTACAACTTTCCTCCTGTTTTAGTGTGCATAAAGCCTTTGAAATTATTTCTTATTACACGAATTAAGGAACATTGTAATTAGAATACCTACACATAGTTGTATGAATGTAAAGTAGATTTTTCTTTGTCGAGATACAACAATCAGATGACATAGATCTCGCTTAACATTTAAAATACTTATTTGAGAGTAATTGTAGTTATTACTTATTTATTATAAAAAAACTGTAAAAAAAGTTAGAAAAGCATGTAGGTATGCTCTTCTAACATTTAAAGGTCGAAAAAAAGTAAATAGTTCTCAGTTCGTAACTTATCTAATAGTGTAAAAAGTATCATTTATAAAGCATTTGAATACTATTAAACTAAATATTAATTAATAACGTTTTAATATCCTCATTTTATTCAAATATAAATAAAAAACAACCAAAACAACTCCATCACCATAACAAGCTTCCGAGTAAATAGCCCCATTATTCTCCAGTCTATTTTTGCTCATTCCATTAAATATAACTTGCGAACAAATGCAATTTTATATCTGTCAACAGGACATTTGTCCCGTGACACGCTACGTGACACGTTGTAAATAACATGCTGAAATGTCCATCCATTTCGTGTGTACAGTCTTGTTTCGTATGATAGTGTTTGAGATGGTTTCGTTCAATGCGACATTTGTTTTGTTTGAGATTTCGTTTCAGCTTCTGAAGACTGAATCGTACTATTGAATGCAAGTTTCAGTCAACTGTTTTAGTCGTTTTATTAACAGCCTAGCGGCTAGCCTTTTGATTGAATGGTGCGTGAACGAAGCTAATCTGAGGAATTACTGGTCTGATTTGAAAAATTCTTTCGGTGTTTTATAGTCCCTTTATCGAGGAAGGCTATGAGGCCACGTATCTATATACGGAAGGCTATGTATCATCACGCTAAGACCAACCGGAGCGGAGCAATGCCGGTAAAACCGCGGGGCACAGCTAGTTTTATTTTACGCCAATTATAATTGGCGTAAAATAAAACACAATATTATATAACTATTATATTTAATTTCTAGAAGCACTTTTGATTCGTCATAATATGGATTTACATTTAGCATTGGCAATAGAATTCAGAAAATGTTATCTTGTAAAATATTTCAATACTTAATAATTTAAACTTTTCTTGTTCTGTTTTTTATCAAACTTATAACATAAGGAAGAAAGTTACAAGGAGACAAAGAAGTGATCAGCATTGATTAAAAAAGTTTACATTATCCTTCAGTTTTGTTACAAAACGCTCATCTAGAAACTTTAAATAGTGCTTTTCCATATCTTTTACTATAATTAGTCATCCAGTCTAAGTATTCTTCATAATGAATAATGAATCCTATGTATATTTTTATCAAATAAGATTTATTAATCGTTGTAGGTTTACAGTACATCATTTAGTACAGTCTCGTCAATAGGAAATGCTTGAAGTTCAATGTACTTCTTTGATGGATGTTATGTCTGAGCTTTTTAGATATCTACATGTGAACTATCAAATCAATTAGCTGCAAATACGAAATGTGATTTTCACCAATTTGTATTGAGCCAGGTTATACCTCATAGAAACTTCAAAAGACCTCATGTATACCATAGTTAAATCAAATATGTATAATAATAATAATCAAAGTTTACTGTACGAATAAGATTAGATATAATTCTAAATATTATATTTTAATTAACTTTGTAAATACGTGTATTGTAAATAAAACTGTAAGATAATTAATTTTTAAATTTGTATAAAGAGCATTTTATCATAGATTCTATAAGATTTCCTGTCTATTTATTATAAAACAATTGTATGTGACTTAATGAATAAATTATTGATGTTGATACATTTTTTGTGTTTTATTTGTCTAATATACTTAACACTAAATATATACTAAGTCTAGTCTCTAGTGACTTAATATAATAAGCTTCTTCTTACTGGAGTGGAATATCTATGACTAAAATTAAAAATAAACCTTTTTAAATATACCCGAAGCCGCAGGCCGTATGCTCGTCCTACTAACGCAAAAGTCTGTATTTTTGTTTGTTTGTTTCTTACTCCTTCGTGCAAAAACATCTAAACCAATTTTCATGAAATTTAGCACACACATAGATTTATTTGGATTAAAATATAGGATAGTTTTTATCCCGAAAATCCCACAGGAACGGGAACAATGCGGGTTTTCCTTTGACTGCGTGGGCAAAGCTGCGGGCGAAAAACTAATATAAGCTATATTATGATAAATGAAGTAAACATAGTATTTCATATTTAATTGCAATCATATATGAAATTGGTCTAATATTTAGTTAGAATATCTGAGCAAAATAGCGACCCGAAGCGGGCATTTGGGTCAAAACATTCAACTAATTAGTCGTTCTGTGATCCTTAATATTAATATTTAAAATCTGGATAGAGGACACATTTCATTTGTAATAATTAATGTAACTATATTTGAGTAGAAACACTTACCTAGTTTTTAAATAAAGCGAAGGCGAAAGCGAAACGACCTACACCATGGTTTTAATACATTTTAGAACCAGGTTTTCTAGATAGTCCGTGTTTTGTAAATAGTTTTTATTTTTCTATTTATATACCAGATTTAATTTCCAATCGTATAAAAGGCCGTAAAGCTTCAAATACTTAAGTTTAAAGCCTAAAATCAGTAAAAAGTGGAGTTAAAACTTGGCCGTTTATGGAGCCCCTCCATAAAAAAGGTTAACTGGGATCGTAATCCCGATGTCGTTCCGGATTTGGTGACACTTCGGGGTTGATGACGTTTTGATAGGTGACGGTTTGGTGACGCCTTAACAACCGAGGAACGATGACGTCATCGGAGAGAAGTTTTGTGGTAAAACCGTCTAGAAATTTTAACTTCCTTACTAGATACAAGGTATACATATAATAAGGGCCGCTTTTTCAATGCTTGGATAAAACTTATTCGTCGCATAATGTATAAAACTACCATTTTAAAAACGTATTCTAATTGCCCGTATTTGACTGTTTACGTGACATTTTAATATTATCGTGTAAACGTATATCGTGTATCGTGTATTATTGGACGGATAAGCTTTATCCAAGGTTTTATCCAAGCATTTAAAAATCGGCCCTAAGAATGACTGTATAGTAAGCATAAAATAGGTTTTTTGGTATACAGTAATAGGTTTGGTTCTTATAAGAAATCTAATCTAACCAAATGTATAAATAAAAACTATACAGATTACAGCAGTTTGATGTTTCCTGTTGCAGAAGCTCAAATGTAATCGAAATACCTTCACAATAAAAATCTTATTGAAGATTCAAAAATATCTCCGTTTAATTAAGGATTCGCACCCATGACTTCTATCCTACAAAAAATCTACCTCTATACTATTTTAAATTAGTAGATAGTATTATTACCAACTTTTATAGCTAGCTAATTTCCGACATTTTGTCATAGAAGTTAAATGTCGAAGGTCACCTACGAGTGTATTATGTTACAAACTGCTGTATCATGTAACGGAAGTTCCATTAAAATCGGTTCAGTTGTTTCAAAATTGACCGATTCTAAATGCATACACTTAAAAAAGAGCGTGTGTGCCGAGCATACGTGTCAGAAGTGAAACTTCTTTGGCAAGATTCGAAGGTGCCAAAATCGTCGCCTTATTCCATGACGCGACCTTGAAATTTTATCCTCAACGCGCATAAAGAAGTTTCACTTCAAAAAAAATTGTGTGGTTTTATGAAACCACGGTAAAAGTGAAACTGTTCGAACGGTTCCGAACACTGCTTTGTGTAGCGCATGTCGCGTGACGGTCGGCTGCCGAGTAGGTATACCTACTCGGCAGCCGCAATACACGCGACATGCGCTACACAGACCAAAAAGTTTGAGACGATGTAATAAAAGTTTCACTTTAAAATACACAATCATAAAAATAATAGCTAGGTTTTATATGTATTGGTATGTTATGCACATTGCACATTATGTTACGTCATGTTTATAAGAAATCTAGTTTGTCTCTATGGTATTTTCTTTCTCAGTGGTCGTCACACAGTTGTTTCATTTATATCCGAAACTATACGAGGTGGCTAAATATAGTACTTTTTCTAATATTGTAAAAACAAATTTAACTTAAAAAAATCTTTTTTTTAATAAGCACTGGTTGGTTTCTACAAAGTTTTCATATCTTTTAGCATGATTGCATCACAAAGCCCACACTTGCATAAAGTAATTTTCATTAAGTCAATAATACTTTCTATCAATAAAAACTTATCTAAGTTAATACTTAAAGAGTAAGTAATAATTGGAAAACTTCGGCTTGAGTGCTTAAGCTAGGAACCACTTAGTTTTACAATATCAATGTTACGCTTAACTTAAGCTGTATCATCCCTAGATATTATCATAGGGCTGTCACTCGATTTTATGTTTATTTATTTATTATGAATTAACTCAAAACTATAGCATTTTTTCACCTTTTGCACTTGGAAACAAAACTACAAAAGTTTGGTAACCTTTTGTTTAGTTGTGAGACCTAGGGAAGAAATTTGGTTAATTTGAAATACGTATAATATAGTGTAACGGCAATCAAAATAATAGGTACTATTTATTTTGAATTATATGAAACAATACTTGTGGTTAATTTACTATATAAGTAAGAAAAACGTTTATAGAGTGACTCAGGTTGAAACGAAATGAATTTATTCGCAAGAAAATGGTTTTGAGAAAACAATATGATCTTCATTGGCATGTCATCAACATGATCAATTCGCAGTTATTTATAAAAGGTAAGTACTTTTTATTGTTTATTAAAAAGTAAAAATGAAATTGTGTTTTATTTTCCCCGTTTTCCTGTTATCATCACTATGACATTAGGTTTACAGGCTGCTAAGACCATAGAGCATAAATGGAAGCCTTGATCAATCTTACAGTACACGATATTTTCTGACACATGTGAGTACATATATGATATCTTCTAAAGAGTAATAAATGTACTTAGATAAGCACTACCCTATTAATAATAATCTATTATAGGTTAGTTTATATAAAAGTGCATGGTGAAAAAGGCGGGTTCGAATCCCGATTGTTTTTTTTTCTATTCTTTGATTTTTTTTCTATTTATCAGATATTTTACTTCAAGATACTTTTGACTTACCTTTGTTTTACTTTGATTGACATCAAAAGTTCGTCTACTAGGAACGTAGTAATTTCTATGAAAAAAGAATTTACATGCTTTCTACAATAGAGTACATTGAAAAACAACTTATAACCCTATTACCATATCAAAATCAGGATCTACGATAAGGCATGTCATGTTTTATACATTGTTAAAAAGAAAACACAATATTCAATTCACGAAAAATACGGGCTTATAAACATTTATATTCGGACTTTTAGAATGTTCATAGACATTTATTGTGGCGAGATAAGAAGGGTGGGTCCATTAGGGTCCAAAACACCCTGAATTGTATTATAGACTACAAGCCCGCATAGGACAAAAATATGGGTCAAATGAACCACCATGGGACATATCTAGAACGATAGCAGAGCAAAAAATAATAAGATTCATCACTATGCCGTCACTTGTAAGCTGTCCAACTGAGTGCAGATGAGAATAGGCATGACGAAAGATTTTGAAATCCTCTTCCATAATGTGTGTATACGTTTACTATACAAGAAAAACCCTATATTTCGGTAATATACTTAAATTTAACGAAGATAAAAGCCATTTTTCAAAAAATATTTATTAACTGTGCCAAAACAGCTCGCAGGTGTCATGGCGTAGGCGTGACGTCAAACTTTGGTAAATACGTAATTATTTGTACGCATTGCGAAGAAAATTAAAAAAGTCTTTATTTAATATGTGTTATAGAAACGAATTTCAAAGTTTATGAGTGGTGTGCAGAATTGCAGTATGAATCCACATAAAAATAATGCTCTAAAATGTGTTAGTAATTATTTCAAGCGAGAAATAATAAGAAATGATTGTATAAAGTTGGTGCGGAGAACCCCGAATCACGTATTCGTGAATTCGCAATTGTATTTCTGTTCTGGGCCCTTAGACAAAGTAACAACTACAAAACGATAACGAAGTTAGAAATCGCAAAAATGTATGGGATTGACATTAGATAGACCACGTGATCTAACGCGGCTTATGTCAATCCCATACATTTTTGCGATTTCTAACTTCGTTATCGTTTTGTAATTGTTACTTTGTCTACAGGCCCTGAGTCGATAAAGCATACGTGAAACAATAGAAAATAAATAAAAATGCGTATTCTCAACATATTCATAACAACAAAACACATCTGACGCGAGTTGTTTACTTAAGCGTGACGTCACGCGTGTTTTAGTCAAAATGGCTATCTGCAGAATTTCAATGTTTTATTTTATCGATAATCTCATTAATCTTAATGGTTTTAAGATTTCTAAGTCACTATATTGAATTTATTTATTGTACATTTTCCCTTAAATACACTAATACGATCATTTATGGATACTGTCGTCATGCCTATTGAAAAGTACAGATAGACTCGGTAAATTTTGGTCATATATTTTTGTACGGCATTCTTAACCATCGATAGATCCATTAAAAATAATAAGAAACCGCTCAGTGCCGTACAAAAATGTGGGTCCACCAAGTCGGAATTTTTATTTAATTTCCGAGAGTTACCGGGGGTAAATTTGGTCATTTGACCATGTACGGCATCTGTGTCATACTATTGCTATACTGCTTTTAATCCATTATTCCGCAACGCCGTACAAAAATCATGGGGACAAGGGGAAAAAATCGAGAGTTGTAATCCCCTCTCTTTCCCCACTCCAGGGGGTCATTTGACACAACACGAAATAAATTTATTTTTAAAGTATTTTATGCATAGATAATATTTTTTCATGTGCCGTACATTTTCGTTGGTTCAAAGGGGAAAAATCTGAAAAATAAAAAAAATCCATATAACGAAATATTTGCTTTATATTTTTATAATAAAATATAAATATACATTAATATTAAGAAGCTCGAGGTGGTTAATTATCACCTTGGAAAGTCGGAGTCAGGTGGAATGGACTCCGTTAAATTGATGAACTAATAAAAAAGCTATGAACGAAAAGATGTGAATTATATGCAATCAGTCCATGAATACAGGTAAAGTCACAAGCAAATGCTAGTAATATATACATATTCAAAATGTACAAGTAAAGCGCTTTCAAATGATACCAAACACTGCATATTTATCTTAACTTTATTTTTTTACTCTGTATGTTTTGTCCGCTAGAGGGCGCCACATTAGATTTTGTGAAACCCCATATAGCCTTTAGCTAGCTGGTCGTTGGTTATCCAGTGAACAATTCAGACGCCTCTAATGATATGTCATTTGTCGAATTCTGATAAGTAGTTTAGAAGTTACGAGGGAATAGATGAACATACATACATGACCTGTAAACAACCATAACCCTCCTTTTGCTTTGCCGTAGTTGGGTAAAAATATGTTAATGCCGTACTGTATCAAATGGCCATAAAGTACTCTTAAAATTGTAGCTTTCGTCGCTTTCATCAGCCTAAAAGATGTGGTCTGCACAAAAATGTACGGCATCGTTTTTTCCTAATTTATCTATGTTAATACTATTTAAAACAACGGATAAAGTGTAGAAAACTATTATATTTCATTAATCTACGATGTTTAAACTTTAACAAAATTTCTGGTTTTGCATTTCTCTATAACTTTTTTTAGAACGGTTTCTTTTGAACGGCAATACTATACAACAATTGAATTTTACAATATCATGTTAAAAAAAAAAGTTCCCGTACAGGGTCAAATGACCTTACAGCTCTTTATATCAAGAATTCGATGAAATTAAGATGATTATTGGTATACATTTAAAAGAACAATTATTTTTTGACGGCATTGCTTTTAATAGTACTTTTGAGTGCTAGATAATGTTTTGGAACCGAAGCCGTACTTAGTCAAATGACCCCCTGGAGTGGGGAAAGAGAGGGGATTGCATCTCTCGATTTTTTCCCCTTGTCCCCATGATTTTTGTACGGCGTTGCGGAATAATGAATTAAAAGCAGTATAGCAATAGTATGACACAGATGCCGTACATGGTCAAATGACCAAATTTACCCCCGGTAACTCTCGGAAATTAAATAAAAATTCCGACTTGGTGGACCCACATTTTTGTACGGCACTGAGCGGTTTCTTATTATTTTTAATGGATCTATCGATGGTTAAGAATGCCGTACAAAAATATATGACCAAAATTTACCGAGTCTACCTGTACTTTTCAATTCTCATCTGCACTCAGTTGGACAGCTTACAAGTGACGGCATAGTGATGAATCTTATTATTTTTTGCTCTGCTATCGTTCTAGATATGTCCCATGGTGGTTCATTTGACCCATATTTTTGTCCTATGCGGGCTTGTAGTCTATTACTTGTTGAATAAATTTGTACTTTTGTGTAGAGAACGACTGCAATCGTTTCCTTAGTATTTTGGGCGTAGTGGTTCAAAGTTTATTATGAGAAAATGTGGGTTCGATTCCCTTCTTCTTTGTGACGAATATTTACTTATTGTGTGTTAATAACGAAGTATTATTTATATTTTTAAGAATTAATAATATTATACTCAGATTATGCTACTTATAATATACCTATATGATAAAAATATCATTGTTATTGTTAACTGTGTTGACGATGTCGTTGAATATTCGCTATTTCGGATAAAATTTTTTTTTCATAAATGTGTTAGTTCATGAAAGTTCGTGTTTAACCAACTATTAATAAAAGAGGTATTGTCAGTATAAAGTTTGTATGAAAGTGTAAAAAATCTCACAGAAAATTTTAACCAGTGTAACACACACAGGTTACGTATGTAATAACATCGTAAAAGCTAACAACACGAAAAATCACTGAAGTCAGGGATATTATATATAAAAGATTTGTTAACTAAGGATGAAATAGATCAGCAAATGATAGCTATCAAAAGTGCGTCTTTTCCTGTCATAAAATAACACTTAAAACGTAGGTTGATCGTATTAGCTCTGATAAGAAAGAGATTACAGAAAAGCTTAGGGGTTTTGTATTAGGAGTAGGTATCTTTTCGTCATTGTGGTTTTATGCTATACTTCTTACTCCTACTAATATTATAAATGCGAAAGTTTATGAGGATGTGTGTGTGTTTGTTACTTTCACGCAAATAGTACTGAACCAATTACAATGAAATTTAGCACACATATAGAGGGTAACTTGGATTAGCACAAGGATAGGTTTTATCCCGGAAATCTCACGGGAACTGGAACTATGCGGGTTTTCCTTTAAAAACGCGTCCGATGCCGCGAGCGGAAATCTATAGTATTCTATATTCTAAAAATAAACATGTATTTTGAATGAGTACAAATACTATTGTATTATTTCAACCCCTATTTATGTAAGTAATGATTAAAAAAATTGGATTAACCGAGATATTATAAGCGAGAATATTTATTATAAGTGAATATGTCTGTAATCTGTAGTTCTGTTTTAATTACATAAAATAATCCTACTTTTAATTTGTGCCTTTGCAGTTTTCTTTTGCTTCGAGGTTGTCTAGAAGAAATCGTTGCGAAAAAAACACCTGTAATTTTATTCATGACGTCATGTATTTATTTGTATATTAAGTGTTAAATTTTAATTATTAAAAAAATTAACTATTAAATACCTATAAGTAGGACTATATGTTTATGCAATTATTGTATTTGTATATCTGTCGCTAAAAGAAATGCTTATTCTAACGAATAAAAAGGCCATGCGAATTTTACGCGAAGAACTTACAAAACATAGTTTAAGGCCAACGTAAAGTATCATTCAGCCGAAGCAAATAGTGAGAAATAAAAGCGATTTTTTGTATTTAAAAATAAAAAATACGCTGGGAAAGTCCGCAACAGCACAATACCGATTCATAGCAAACTTTTGAATACGTAGTGTCGTATAGCCAATGTAGAGTTAATGATTTATAGACAGGGTTAAATATTAAATTTATTATTTTGGGATGAAAAATGTTTTATTTTAATTTTATAGTTCATACTTATCGAGCGATGTAAACATATTAAGTAGGTAACTCTGTGATAAATAATACTTATACATTAGTCTTAACTTACACAGTAATAACGATGGCACATGCTCCAAAAATATGAACATTAAACGCATAGAATGCATAGATGAACGAACTTAAAATATTTTTTGAAGATATAGTTAAGACTTTTAGGGTATAATTTGATACGACGGATCACACGTTAATACTTAATATTATGTACGCTTACTTGCAAAAGCTGAATTATATTATAAGTAACAAAATACAATACCATACTTTCTTCTATTACAAAACTAAGAAATATACATTTTTCTATAAGATAAATTGGCATATTTTTTAAAATAAGTCACAGCGTCTGTCTAAACATTCTTACCTCTTCACCGTAGATTAGTGGTTGGAGTCATATCCGGAGTCTGATATCTCGACCATCTGGCGTATTGCACGCCTATTGCCGATATGGGAAAATGGTAGAAACATTATAGTGTAAGAGACAAGTTATTATAATAGTACTTAATCACAAATTGCTAATTATTTATTATATAGATATAATATATTAATAATTAAATAGATAAGTATATGTAACTGAATCGCCTATACTATGCGATAAATAATAAGTAGTAATTTATATATGTACATATAAATATAAACAACGAGTCATGTACACAATATGATTTTAGAAAAAACAAAAACAAGAAAAATTTACCTACTTAGTTGTCACATTTGATTCCAAATGATAGATTTTGCAGTTGCTTTTTACAAAGAAAGTATAGAACGGCTGAACGAATTTTAATGATTTTTTTTTATTCGTTGCATTTATCTCCACTTGGAAAATTACTGTATCAGACTATGAGAGTCGAGCAGCCAGTTATTATTATTATGAGTCAATTTATTTTAAAGCGACAGTCTATGTCTATATATTCTCAATCCCCTGGAACTTACAAAAAATATGTGTTTTAACAGTTTTTTGATACACAAAATGTGCTTGACCCGGAACGTAGTCCGGCGAGGTTTTTCTATTTTCCTTCACTTTGATAAATAAATTTTGTTGACCGTACATTAGAGTGGATATGCAATTTTTTGATGACAGCCTCGTGATTTGGGTTCTATAGATTCAATGAAATAATTTTGTTCATTTTGTTATGGTGTGTAGTTAATATGAAGATGATGGCCTTTCATACGAGGAAATGGTATATTTTGAAAATTGAAATTAACTTTAAAAAAATTTCTTCTCACAAAAACAAGTAAAATATAGGGATAGAGATGAGATTATAAAATTTAATGTTTTATTCCTGTTTTATTTCATGCCGATCTTCTTTTGGCCCAATTCGTGTCGAAGCATGCTCGAATCCTAGAAAAAGTTTTTTTTTTTTACTTTAATTGGTTCTTTATATTTTGATCTATGATTTATAGAATTTGTAATATAAGAATACAATAATAATATGATGGTACTTATGATAGAGGTTTTATCGTTTTTAGTTATAAACATCATAGCTTATATGTATTTGAATGACAGCAAAGCTATA
The DNA here is from genome assembly GCF_061535395.1 of Colias eurytheme. Classification (NCBI taxonomy): domain Eukaryota; kingdom Metazoa; phylum Arthropoda; class Insecta; order Lepidoptera; family Pieridae; genus Colias; species Colias eurytheme. The sequence goes on from NC_143004.1 coordinate 2,009,734, forward strand.
AAAACATTAAATGTAAACTAAACTGAGAAGTAACCTTTGATATTATTGAGATGCGATCTTTCTCTATATTTATTTTCTATCCGCTTCTTTTACATTTCATATTTAAATGTAAGAGTTATATTGTACTTGCTAAATAAATATTTTCCTGTTCTATTTTTAATATTGAATATGTAGATATATACGAAATGAAAGATCAAAAACTATTTAAATATTCCTATCTACTAGCTTTTCGCCCGCAGCTTCGCCCGCGTTGTAAAATGAAAACTCGCATAGTTCCCGTTCCCGTGATATTTCCAGTATTAAAACTACCAATTTTGTTGATGTCAATAATGTAAGATGTGTTATGTCACATGTGATGTGTGATGTCACGTGTGTTATGTGTGATGTCACGTGTGTGATGTGTATGTCACGTGTGTGATGTGTGATGTCACGTGTTATGTGTGTTGTCACGTGTGATGTGTGATGTCACGTGTGATGTGTGTTGTCACGTGTGATGTGTGATGTTACGTGTGATGTGTGTTGTCATGTGTGATGTGTGATGTCACGTGTGATGCCACGTATGATGTGTATTGTCACGTGTTATGTGTGTTGTCACGTGTGATCGGAGTTGTCACGTGTGTGATGTGTCATGTCACGTATGTGACAACACTTACCTATGTAATTTGTTCATTTTTGGATAGGAGTGATAGGTAATATAATATATATTAATTATTTATTAAGGGCTGATTTTTCAATGCTTGGATAAAACTTATCCGTCCAATAAACTATTACACGATAATATTAAAATGTCACGTAAACTGTCAAATACGGGCAATTAGAATAAGTTTTTAAAATGGTAGTTTTATACATTATTCGACGAATAAGTTTTATCCAAGCATTGAAAAATCAGCCCTTAGTTAATTATTTATTTATAATGTAATTAATAGTTTGTATTGTTACTTATTGTTGTAGGTATTAGATAAATGAGTGAAACATTCCGCCGGCTCTCAAGTTATTAGCTATGTACTTACGTATCATAAAGCTGTTTGATAAATGTGTTCGAGCACATTTTACAGCGGCTATTAAAGATTCATTAGTCGATGCTTATCACGGAGGTTTAAAGGTTTAATACTAGTTACTGCATGCGAATTCTCTTTTTATTTTATTTAGGTATAATATAAAAAATACAAGTAAACCTTATACAAATTAATTAGATAGGTACAAATATTTTTCATAAAAGGTCACTTATTGCTGCACAGCAATCTCTGCCAGGCAACCTGGAAGAAAAACGTACTGTAAATGTACTGCAATATATAAAAATGGTACTTTGAGATGAAATTAAAAAAAATCGTTAAATCTTATAAGTACCTAAGTATTTCGTGTGCAGGAAATTAGAATCAAATCATAAAATTTTGATCAAAAATAAATTACCGGAAGCTGTCACTGAAAAAATATTATTATAAGTAGAGCCATTTTAATAGGCAACATTTGACAGTTCAACAAAATTCAACAACGTAACCTAGTAACGACAACATAGAATAACATGATATTTCGTTTTGTTAGAACTGCACATTTGCTTAACTTTTTTCAATTACGATTACATATTTATTATAATAATGACCGATATAAGTAATTTTAGGATTTGATTTTACTGATAAACCATTCTAAACATAATAAACAATTTCTGATTTAAAGAACTGACGTCGCTACAATTTTGTGTCAATAAACCTTTTTTCTTTTTAAATACCAGAGACGTTACTCTAAAAATCGAAATCAGACATCTAGAATCGAATGCATTGATTACTTGGGAATAAAAATTATCATAAATTATTGACATGTGTTTCAAGTTCGATTGACAAATGTTTCAAGTCCGTATCGATTAATTCACTTTAATCGATGTTTTTATGCAGGTTACCACCCTATGAAGATAAAATTGATAGACGTCAAATGTTGCCTATTAAATTGGCTCCACCTAGAGTATTTAGAATTAAAATTTCATTTTCGTTTTATATTTTACAACACAGCGAGGGGTAATCAAAGTCAAAAAGTCAAATTAAATATTTATGAATAGATTTATATAAAATGCCGGGGATGATTTTCCGTAAAATTTAACCATTTACCCAAATATTAGGTAATATTACTAAACTCGCTTGAAACGAACTTTTTTCATGCTTTTTTCTAAAGATAATACTAACGACACAACACATTTTTTGATATTTTTTTGGATGTTGCCCAAACTCTTAAGTTAAATTATCACATTTTTGTTTGTTTTCTAAATTTAATAACACAATTCTCTCTCTATTGCAAAGCCATAAAAAATATCAAAAATAAAAGTTGACGTGAAAAATATATCCATAAGGAAAAGAATATAATAGTTAACTTAATATCGGGAAAGTCTCAAAGAAGAAATTCGATGGTAAAACATTCGAAACGATAGCTTTTAGGTATGACGCAATCATTCAACCTTAAAGGTTGTTCACACAAACAGCGTTTAACTGCCTTTCAATAATATAATCAGATCTTTCTTTTAAATATTTTATCTAATTTAACAATGGTAGTCTTTAAACACAGTGTTTTTAAACACACTGCCAACATTGGATCAGCCATTTTGGAAGCTGAAGATCGAACAAACATGCAGATGGATGGAATAATTTTAAATTCAACTAGCGGTCCGCCCCAGCTTCGCGCGTGGTACCTACATGTTTAAACTATCCTATCTCTCAAGTTAGATTGAACTGCACATGGTGTGCGAATTTTATTATAATCGGTTAAGTGGTTTAGGAGTTCATTGAGGACAAACATTGTGACACGAGATTTATATATATATTAAAGATAGTCAGTATCATATTATATTTGTGAAGTATAGTCAGTATGTATAGTCAGTTCTAGAATAATTATCATATAAAGAAAGTTTACACATACCTACCTACATGCTGTATATTTCATGAATTTGACATCCTGGTATTTTAAAATTGTTAACAGGTATACGAAGCTTCAGCTGCGACCGCGCGGTGAACTATAGTCATTCAGTCGACACCGCTTCAAGCCGTCTACTGGGCGGTTGATAACGACAGCTCGAGCAGTCAACGACCGACTGCATAAGCAGTTCGTGTACGTCGCTCAGCCGTTAACTGTTCGAGCTGCCCGTGTACGGCGGTCCTAAATGCAAGACTTTCTATTTACTTTTCATTCCAGTCTTTTCAAGACTATTTTCGTTAAAAATATAACACACATTTATAAGAACTGTATTTAAAAATAAGATCGCAGTGTGAACACCTCTTTATGTACACCAAATCCATTTTCTATGGAAAGTCTTTATTTCGATACAAGTCTGATAGTTTTTGGCTTGCGTGAATTCGAATAAAAATAAACATTGGGCATAGAAAAGATTTACAGCGTTCCTGAACGTTATTGACATTGCATAGATAAAGCTGCCATTCACTGACTTTTTTATGTAATAATGAATAAAAAATGCTATTTGTCTTTGTTGTTTTACTTTACTTCCTACTTCTTGCTTAACTAAGACAGTTAATTTTTCCCAAAGCACATAATACTATATTTGTTTTTACTTCTATAGATTTTTTCAGCTACTCTAATAAATGATTTATCAATAGTATTGCCTATTTTTACTCATGTTAAACGAAATAGATTTCTGATTTGTGATATCCATTTCTTGAATTAAAAATGCGAAAAACATATTATGGTTAACTTGAGACTTGGCTGGATGCGACATATTATGCGTTATATTAGTTTTTCCTTAAAAATATTACTACCCAAAGTAAGTAAAACTGGTAATTAGGTACTTACTACTTAGTTTGAATTTAATTCCGTTATTTAATTTATAAGACCTATAATATTACTAGCTTTCCGCCCCGGCTTCGCCCGTGGTACCTACATGTTTAAACTATCCTATCTCTCAAGTTGGATCGAACTGCACATGGTGTGCGAATTTTATTATAATTGGTTAAGTGGTTTAGGAGTCCATTGAGGACAAACATTGTGACACGAGATTTATATAATTATATTAAGATATTGAAAATAACGTCATCGGCTCAGATCTCAAGTTAATTCGTACAGGATGTGCAAAAAGCGTAAAAAAGGGTGGAACCAGGCGAACAACTAGTTAAAGTTTTAAATCAAACAGTCTTAACATATTATCGCCAAAGACAGCCACGTTTTTAGAGAAAGTGAAAAATAGTTGCAACGTGTCCTACGTGATATCTAAAAAGCTAGAATTTTTTGTAAAATACTAAATTTATCTGAAGCTAAGATATCTGAAACATGTCTGTGTTTCTACGTAAAAATCCTTTTAGATATCTAAGAAAAGTCTAAGAATATGATATCTACACGTCTACTCGATTTTAATGTATATGGGACATTTTTTTTAAATGTGCAAATTACGCGAACCTTTGGTTTTCTACGTGTAGAAACCTACAGAACAACATTTGGAAAAAGTAAAAGTAAAAAAGAGCGTGTGTGCCTAGCACACGTGTCAGAAGTGAAAAAAATTGTGCGACTTTTTAAGTGAAACTTCTTTATACGCGTTGAGAGTAAAATTTCAAGGTCGCGTTATGGCAATACCGTCACGTCATGGAGTATAGTGACGGGTTTGGAACTTTGAATTTTGCCAAAGAAGTTTCACTTCTGACACGTGTACTCGGCATACACGCCTTTTTTTTCTATGTGCTACAATAAAATAATGTTTCATATTATTGTTCATATTATAATGGTTCAATTATAAATAACAATTTCAAAAACTACGAAATAACACGAAAAACACAAAGTTGTCCCAAGCAGTAAATAACTTAATCTTACACCCCGAGGCTCTCATCTATCATGAAGGGCTGTTCAAATTAATTAACTAATTTATAAACAATGATAATTAAACAGAAAATCAGATAAATCAAGTTCTGTTAGACGCTCTTTAACATTACGCTAATTGAATTTGATTGTGTTTCATTATTGTGACATTTTGATATTGCTTTTTGCGCTGGGTTCACCCGGAAAGACTTTTAAACAGCTTTTCAAAATTGATTAAGCATCTATAAATATAATATAATGATAAAGGTAACAAAAAATATTAGTACAAGATACCAGGACCGCCGGATCTCACCTTTTCTGACGGATGAAATGTGAACGATTGAGTAGTGTTAATAGTATGTGCTACTAAGTACTATCGTACGCCCACCCGCTAGCTTGGTCATTGGGCCAATTTCCAGATCATACAATAATACTTCACGTATTTACTCATGTCTGATTTTCACGATCACAAGGTTCTTATCCCGCCTCGATATCGTTATTTTACTATACTTTAAAGATTTCTCATTTATAAAGCATTTGAATGCTATAAAACTAAAAGCAAAGCAAATGTTGTATGGACACGAAACAGCTGATAAACACACATGTTTTTGTAAATGAATACTTTCAAACTACGCCGAGACATTAGGAAAACTCGTGTGTTTTTCACAGTACTTTTCCGGTATAGTAAAGTTGTAGAATCGAAATCGGGGTGAATCACCTCGCCGCCTACTTTGCAGCTTTTTTCAATAGCATGTTATAATTTTTTTTTAGTAAAATTTGTAAAAATGTTAATTTGAGAATACAAAATAGATTTTTGGTAAGTATATTGTAAAATATGTCAACTAGGATGACGCCGGGCCCGGGGCGAAGTAACCTATAATATACCTAATTCATTATAGGTAGGTAATTCAAATAAATCAAAAACCACAAAATACATACCTATTTATATCTTCATCATTTTGCTACAGCAAAAGGGCGTAAATAAACAATACATAAATTCCAATATAAAAATAATATCAGAGTTCAATTGCTAGGAGGGTCGTATTTCACCCCGACTTGACTTGGAACCACTCAGACGATATATATTATATAATATGTATCTACAGACATTTTAAATTCAATGCATATGGATAAAATATTAAAATAAGGAGTTTCTTGATAAATAATTATTACGTAGAAAATACAAGGAACGTACGAATTTATGTGTTTATTCAAATGAATTGTACAATGCACAGGCATCTTACTTTGATGGTTACGTCGAAGACAAAATATAAAAAAAAATATAATAAGGACGAGTGAATATACCTAATACAGCAAATATTTGAAATTGAAAGACAACAGAAGAAAAAATAACTTACCAATTATTATTATTCTATTATCAGAGATGAATAGTTGTATACAGGGTGTCCCACTGTTGGTATACTAAGCTCAATGGAGGTTATAGTTTTGCATACGCTGAGTACGTAAAAAATACTTATAAAATTCCAGACGCATTTTGTTTTCAAATAGATGAATTCTTAAAACTCTATGTGTACACCCATAACAAGCAACCCGCCCAACTTTGCCACCAGCACGTGAGCTATCGTTTAAGATTATGTTTTCATAGACAAAATGCTCTCATTAGAGAAGCGGTATACCGTATATGCCGGCTGCGCGAAGCTAGAGAAGAAAACATGGATTTTCAGGAAAAATTAAGCAAAAAAATTTTGACGTAATTTTGTTGTTTCAGTATTTTTTACGTGATCAGTGTATGCAAAACTACAAGGCCCTTCGCGCTTAGTATACCAATAGTGGGACACCCTGTATATCTTTGTTAAAACTTTATCAACACATTAATTTTAATTAACAAATTCTATATACTTACATATTACAATCTCTGCACTGCATCCTCTTATAATCGCACAAACAATTTTGTCTGAAGAATTTATCCAGGCGCCACCCGAGAGAAGCAGCGGGATGCACATAGTAGCATAATTATTATTATACACAAACAAACACATTTCAAACTACGTTCAACTGTTTATAAGTAGGATAATGACTGTGATAAAGCTAGACAAAGCAAGGCATTGCGGCTTGTTACGAATTCAGCCTTTGACACAAGTTTTACCACCTGCCATGCTAATCTCGCCTTTAACACAAAGGGTTAGAGTTCAGCTTGATAATTAGTACGTTTCTTTGCTTTTTAGATTTTGCGAGATATTCGTCAGCTTATAGTTCGTGTGTTATTTTCGGATTCAAATTGCGGTTTTGGGAAAAATAGGAAGGAAGATTTTTTTCAGGGTTTACAAGGAAAAATTCTTTAACACATACCTATTATTTGACTGATAATGATATGATATTATTTTATGATCGGAAATCGAACCTGGAACCTCTTCGCCTGCAAAAGTCATCAAGATTTCCAAGTGAAGCCACGACCTGAAACTAGTATAAAATAAATATTAATTTATTCAGCACATACATTTCGCATAAAATAAATGTTCAGACAATATATGTATAACTATTTTTGATTGCAGATTTTAACGAAGAATAAATATCTAAAAATACTTTTACCACCTTTATAAAAGGGGTGTTACTTGTAGCAACACATGAATTAGACTTATGTATTAATGTGAAGTCCCGCGTCCCCTTAGTGGGGTAAGGGGCAGATGCATTATACATCTGTTTCGCTGATCGATTTTCTTTTTAGGGACAAGTAGGTGATCAGCCTTCCGTGTCTTACCAGACCAAGACATTTTTTTTTTCTTCGTCTCCACCGGGAATCGAACCCAGGACCCCTCGGTGCTACGCCCACGTGGCAACCACTGTACCAAGGAGGCGGTCTTTATGTATTAAAAGTGATACTAAGTGATACTAATTATGTTTGGTTGAAATAAAACAGGTAGAAGGCAAGCAGAAGGTTGTTTGCTCTATCATGCTCAAACAACTGTTTTTTTCCGGATAAAATTTTGCAGAGTTTAGATTATTTAGATATATAACGTAAACTTCTAGTCCTATATAAAAAAAGTTTTATATAAAACAATGAATAATATTAACTAAGAGTCTGAAAATAGGTCATATCACTAGGATATATAAATCAATGTCATCTTACAAATAGAATTTCTTTCACGCCTTGGTCATTTCATATCATGTTAACGTCTTGGTAATTTAAAAAAAGAGATGAATAAACCTTATTTTTTCGATTTATTTATTCATTCGTTCATATATATAGTATAACAAGTAAGTATTACAGATTTGTAGGTAACATTCAGTATAACATTATATTTGAGATATTCATCGCAATCACTCTCACCCGCATTTCACTACACATATACTTTCGGAAAATCTGAATTGTTATAATTATTATCACTATCACTACATAGTATAAAACAAAGTCGCTTTCTCTGTCCCTATGTCCTTAATCCTTATGTCCCTTTGTACGCTTAAATCTTGGAACTGCGCAACGGATTTTGATGCGGTTTTTTAATAGATAGAGTGATTCAAGAGGAAGGTTTATATGTATAATAACATCCATCAAATAGTGTAGAAGTACTGTTATTTTTGAGGTTTCTAATGTGATGTCGTAAAAAATTACATTTTTCCGCTTACATTGCAAACGCAGGCTGAACCCTACGAGTTTTATCAAAATAATGTACCTACTACATTGAGATAATATTAATATGGAGTCGATACCGCCTACACCACTTATGTTCCACTCAACATACGTCATGTGGCGTAACTGCACTCAGTCGCTTGCTCGCTCATTGGCGCGAACGTCACGCTCATTTTTTATTTGTTTTAAAGTGAAACGCATCAAATATGCCTACGTGTGTATTACGATATTGCACAAATAATACAAATAATACGGAAAAGTGCAAAGGAATAACTTTTCAATCAGTAAGTAACTAGATAATAATTTTTAAAACTTAGTTAGAACAAAATTTTTGGCGGGCGACATTTTGCGTCATTTGTCATAGATTAAAAATTTAAGATATGACATTGGGCATGAAATAAGTGTTGTTAGTAATATTTGCTGGCGTATATTTTTATAGTATAAAATAATAATTTTACATATTTAGAAAAGCATAGACTGGTTGTTAATTGAAAAAAGGTGAAATCATGAAATATGAAAATCAATTACTTAATCACCAATGTTTTTTTTGTTAATTGATTTTAATCAATTTTAATTGATATTGTATAAGCTACTGACTTGAACGTATAATTGAATTATTATTTATTTATCTGCACTAATATTATAAAGAGGAAAACTTTGTTTGTTTGTTTGATTGTAATAAATAGGCTCATAAACTATTGGACCGATTTTGATGAAATTTGGCACAGACAATCTTTAGACCCTGAGAAAAAACATAGGCTACTTTTTATTGCGAAATATGTACCACGGGCGAAGCCGGGGCGGACCGCTAGTTCAGAGATTAATATTTTTTCTATTCAAGGTTTCCATGTCTGGGCCGTGAAGAAAGGGAAAAATGGGTAAAATTTGTCCAAAACAACCGCAGTGAAGAAACCTGGTTACCATCCGATAGAACTTGCGTCTGTTCATTGCATTTTCGCGATGAGGATAAATATACCACAAAAGCGGGAAGGCGTATTCTAAAGAAGTCTGCTGTTCTTTGTATTGATGTTAGTAATAATAATAAAATTTTACGGATTTGTATAACAAATAAAATATTATTTTAGCCATCACTAACCTTATTATTAGTATATTTATTTTAGCCGAAGGTGTGCTACAATAGTACTGGAACAATACAAGCAATTTCTGAGCCGGGAACATGTTCTGAGGATGATGAACTAAATATAAATAAACACAATTTTTACACGGCTTTTATTTTTTTTCTAAAAAAGGCTCAATTTGTAAGGAATGAAACTTCCCATAGCCCTGACTGAACCTCCTCATCCTATATTATATGCCAGATATTGTTAGCCCCGCGTAGTAAAGTCAGTTTATATCTAAAATAAATATTAAGTAAGTACAAAGAAAATTTCAAGTCAACGTGCATGTAAGGAGTGGCACCCAATAAAATAGACAGAAAGAAACAAAGTGTCGCCTCTATAGCGGTGAGTCAGTGACATCGCATAATCTATGACTGTCTAGCCGTCATTCGCGCGCCCCGCGCCGCCATCTTGGCGCACAGATTTTGTTCGTGGTGTCTGCTCCATAATAGTATTATCTCAATGACCTACTAAGTATTATACACATTGAAAAGGTCTACAGAAAAGTACGCGGTGGTATATATGTCTATCTCTTATGGATAACCCACAATAACTTTTTTTTGTCATTTACTTTTTACGACAAATAATGGCTAATTTTCGAAGCGATTTAACCAATACAGCATTAATCCTTAACCAATTAAATACCTTGAATACATTGTTCATTTAATATAGATCTATATAGCCCTTTACACCGTATGATTTAAGTGAATATTTTCGAAGATATTACAGATTTTAAAATTACGGGACGTAGCGTTTGCGGCGGCTACGGCCGGCCGCCCGGCTATAATATTGCACGCCTCATAAGCGAAGCGTTGAGGTGGGTACTACTGTCACTTCGCGCAAAACATCTGATTTTTCAAACTTAAAATGTCTTTATGTAGGTATCATACATTGCACTTGTAAGATAATACATACACACACATATTAAGAAAAAACACTATTTTTAACGTTCATGATATTTTTGATGTCATTTTTGTTATTTAAACTAGTTAAAAAACAGTTTAAAAAAGTTCTGTCTTGGACGTCCGTGTGTCTGTATGTGCGGATCCTTTTTCTTGTTAACACGATAGCGACCAAAATACTTTACTAATCGAGTCTTTTTTTTTCTCTTACGCTTGAGTATGCTCAGGAATAGAACCCTTTCATTTTTCAGGGTCTGATTCGATGTGGTTTAATTGTTATTAAATAAACAAAAATAATAATTAATAAATATTTATTAAAAAAAAATTATGAGGCGTGCACTTTTGGATTTTCCAAATTATATTAATTTATACCCCTGCGAAGCCGGAGCGGGCCGCTATGTTTTTATATACAACGTTCACAGTTTTTCTGTAGTGTATTTAGTATCAGCATTGCACCCGGGCGAAGCCGGGGCGGGTCGCTAGTAATTTATACAACAACAACGATAACACAATATTATTATGTTTCCATTATTGTATTCATTGTGACAATATTGTATGGAAACGACCTCCAAAATTGATTGACAACGACTACATTAGTAAAAATTGCAATAAATAGAAGTTAAGTAAATAATAATTAGGACTACACCTTTTATATCCGAGTGAAGCCACGGGCTCTAGCAACACGAGCTATTACAATACTTCTTCTTCTTCTTCTTTTTAGCAAATGGCAACTCCCGATCCCAGTGAGGACGGATTCTGCAGCTATTACAATAAATAGATTGACTTTGAGTTTGACAATAGCCGGTTTACACGGGATTAGTAACTAAATGCTTAGTGCTTGTCACTAATGCTAAATCGCAATGTGTAACAAGTGTTAGATAAGTGAAATCGATACCCAACCGCGAAGATGTTTTTTTTTTAATATGAAAGAAGGCAAACGACCATGTGGATCGCCTGATGGAATGAAAAGTTCCATTCCCTGCAGCACCACATCCGCAACCGAGTCAGCATACTTGCTTCCAAGTGTAGGATGCAAAAAATTCCCGCATCCCATCCCAATCTGCAATGTTGCTTGCTGACCATGTAAACAGCTCGACAAGTTAGTGACAAGTTGTACGATGAGTTAAAATCTAATGGCAGGTCACTAATACGTTCTACAAGCTACAATGAATCAGTTACTTCTCACTTGTTGGGGCTTTGCATCGACCACACAACCACTTTGTTATGTGAGTAGCACTAAACACAAAATACCTATCTAATACCGTGTAAACCATCCATTACATGAATTCAAATATCTTCAAGTAAAATTTAGATTACGTAAACACAGCGCAATAAATAATTCAGATCTTTTTATTGTCTTTTAAACGCAAGTTCTGTCGTACGTAGGCTTCCTAGGTGTCCGGCTTTAGCCGGACATGTTAGGCTTTTTGCAGTCGCGTCCGGCCAAATATGTACGTGTTTGGCCTGTCCGGCTTTTGTCAGGCTTTTTGTCAGAGTGGCGATTCGTACGACGATGGGCGGACGAGCGCCCGACCTGAACGGACAAGGGCGAGCGGAGAGCAAACTATCTTCCTATATAGAATATCCCCACTTTTCACCACGTATAAATACTTTTTTCAACAGCCCAGCTGTAAAAACATTATGTTTGGCAATAAAAAAAACATGTTCGGCTTTTAGGCTAAAATGTCCGGCCTTATATAGTGCGCAGTCCGGCCTTTGCATTTTATGGCCTGGCAACCCTAGTCGTACGATGCGTTGACAATTTCGCACACGTCCGCCATCTTGGCTAATTTGCTTTTCATGGCATGTAGCAGACATTTTGTTTAGCTGTGACAATATTATTTGGGCTCTTTTGTGAAAATGAGATAATTGATGATACTTCGTACGTGGTGGAATATTTGAACAATATACGCTGTATGTGTTAGTATGAAAATGTGAAAGTATTGACGTCGCAAAAATTCTGACGGAAATTACTTAGTTATTATGATCTAGGATCAGGAATTAAAAACTAAACTGCTTCAAACAAAGGAAACACCTTTTATAGTCTAGTACAAATAGCTAATTTGAGTTTTGAAACAGAAAATAAATAAAGTAGAATGAAACCAATTGTAAAAGAAGAGAATATAACAAAAAAGAGAGGGAAAATTAATTGCAGCCTATCTAAGATAAAAACGAGTTTCCTCAATTTCCGGCAAAACTATCTACAGGTCCTACGGAAAAGTGCTAAGGCGAAGTCGTTTTTATGCAATGAAGAACACTATAGTGTGTTTGCAGCCTATATAACAATGCAGATCTGTAGCGTGTATAGCTTATGGCTGCCACACATGCTACGTTTTTTCAATCCTGTACCGTAAAGTTTCGTCGCGATGATCCGCGACAGAATTTCCGTCTAGTGTGGCAAAGGCCTAAATCTTTAAAACTACGCAACGGATTTTGAAGCGATTTTTTTTTAATAGATCTAGACTGATTCTTGTGGAAGGTTTAGTATATGTTAATAATTTATTAAGTTTTAGACAAAGCAGGCGAAGCTGCGGGCGGAAAGCTAGTGTCTTAAATATAATATAATATTATCTATATAGACATTTAAGACACTTCACCAGAACATAATTACGTGAGTCGTATCTTCAGAATGACGGTAAAGTGACACGAATAGCTCATAACGTGACGAAAGTCGTCCAAAGCCGCCTCCGAGCCATTTGTAAGGTCACTATAAGTGCCACATAAAACATTGTCCCCTACTAGTTGGAGATTGATTATCGTTATTCGTTAGTGTTTAGATTGAGCTGTGTTGTTTTATGTTGGGAAGGGTTGTTTAAATTAACATAAATGGTATGTAAAATGAAGTTACCGTATATAAATTCCATATTTTATTATTTTTAATAAACTATATCTATTCTTACATCTACTACTGCTGTTTTATATTCGATTATTTTCCTACTTTTAGGTGTTGCATTGAAAATTAGCTTCATCATGGAACATTAATTAAAAAGGACCTAGACATTTTAAATCTCGGGATTTTTTCTTTTTCTTTTCACTATATTTCTTTCCCTTTTTTGTGTAGATGCAATAACACACATTAATAATAATAATAAAACCTTATTTATTCCATATCTCTCAAATTTACATTTCAAATGATTATTAGTATTGTTAGTATGTTGTTATTCTAGTTAGTTAATGTTAGTATGATTTACTTATTTAATGAGGTATGGATCTCGTTAGAGTAAAGGTCTCCTCCATTTTCTTCCACAAGTTTCTATCTATTCCCTTATTTATCCAATTCTTTCCCGCAATCTCTATAACATCATCAGCCCACCTTTTGAGTGGACGTCCAACTTTTCTTTTCCCCAATACTGGTCCTTTCCATTTGGTCGTTAGCCATGTCCACCTTTTGTCGGTATAACGAGAGATGTGACCTGCCCATTGCCACTTAAGCTTCAACGCGTGTGTTAGTGCGTCTACAATTTTTGTTTTTTGTCGTATTGTTTCATTTGTTATTTTGTTTTTGATATTTATGTTTAGGATACTTCTTTCCATTGCCCTTTGTGTTGTACTTATTCTTTGCTTAATTTTGCTTGTGTAGGTCCATGTTTGGCATCCATATAGTAGGCTAGGTAAGATACAGGTATCCATTATAGTTCTCTTTATCTTCATACTATAGTTTCCTTTGAGTATTTCTTTATGTGACCAAAACTTTTTCCATGTAATATTTATTCTTCTCTCTACCTCTTCTTCGTTATTAGTTCTACTGAATGATATTTGTTTTCCTAGATATATATAATTATTGACATATTCTATACTGCCTCCATTTATGATGATAGGTGTTTTAAAGCTATTGGTAAGGATTTTAGTTTTACTTCTATTTAGTAGTAGGCCTACTTTACCACTTTCTTGATCTAGCTCCCGCAGCATGTCTTCTAGTTGTTTGGCCGTTTCAGAGAACACGATGATGTCATCTGCGAACCTGAGATGATTCAGATATCTTCCGTCAACTCTAATGCCGTATTTTGCCCACTGTAGGTTAGTAAATATGCTTTCCAACACGGCTATGAAAAGTTTAGGCGACAAAGGGTCGCCTTGTCTGACTCCCCTTTCTATTCTAATAGGATCACCTCTTTTTTCTAGTTTTACTTTACTTGTACTGTTGGAGTAAATGCATTTTATAATATTTATGTATTTATCATCCACGTTTGATGATTTTAGTGCGTTCCAAATTGAATTATGGCTAATAATGTCGAAAGCTTTACTATAGTCAATGCAGGCTATGTACAGAGGCTTATTATATTCTTCATATTTTTCAATTAGTTGTTCCACAGTATGGATATGGTCGATTGTACTAAAACCTGAACAAAAGCCCGCCTGTTCTACTGGTTGTGTGTCGTTAATTTTTTTAGAAATTCGTTTTAGTATGATAGAAGAAAAGAGTTTATATATACTCGCTAGTAAGCTAATTGGTCTATAGTTAGTTATTTCCAGTGGATTCCCCTTTTTATATATCAAAATTATGTCAGATGAACACCATTGTTCCGGTACTGTTTCAGTGTCAAGTATCATATTGAAGAGTTGTGTTAAGTGTTTAAGTAAAATGGGGGCTCCTAATTTAAGAGATTCGTTCGTCAACCCGTCTGGTCCAGGGCTCTTCTCGTTCTTAAGCTTTTTTATTTGTGAGTATACTTCTTCTTCTCTTATTGGTTCAATTGAGTGTTTATTGTTGTCCGCACTACTGTATTTTTTGTATTTTGTCTCGTTTTCCTTTTTGCTATATAGCTCTCTGTAAAATTCTGTCGCATGGTCTATCACGTCTTTTCTTGTCTTTGTTTCGCATGTTTGGTATTGCAGTTTCTGTATCCATTTCTTTTGTAGGGTCAATTCTTTATAAGCTCTCTTAGCACTTCTATATGTATTTAGATTCCTTGATATAATTTCTTCTCTATGTTTATTATAGTCTAATTTGATTGATTTATTCGTAGTTTTAAATAGTTGAGTAAGTTCTTTTTTCTGTTGTTTGGTTTTATTTTTAGTATGTATTAATTCAGAGCGTTTTTTAATTAGTTGTAGGGTATGTTCCGTAAGTATTCTATTTTGTTTCTTTTGAATAGGGTTACTGTACAAGCTGCTTTTTATGTGTTTCTCCAATAAATCGTAATATATTTGGACATTTTCTGAAAGTTTAATATTTGTGTCTTTTAGGTTGTCTCTCAGGCGGTTTTTGTATAATTCTATTTCGTTTTCTGTTTTAGGACTTTTAATAATGTTTTTGAAGTTTCTATAAATATATAGAATAACACACATTATAGGACATCAATCATCATAATATACCTACTAACATGTATTGTTTTAATTTTATGCGAGTTTGGATAGTAGGAGCAAAGTGACCTACAAGTAAATTTATTACACTCGAAAATAAACAAAAGGCTCATGTACACGCCTTTCAATTGTTATTCATATAAACATATTGAGTTCATTTGTTTTACAAAAAAAATACAACGGAATTTCAGTATACAGTAGTCCGTTTATAATAACATGAAAGGGAATTGATAAATAGGTCAATTATTAACCGGACGTACTATATATCAAACATTTTTTGGTCAATAAGAATTTTATAATGATAAATTAAAAAACTGGGCAAGTGCGAGTCTGACTTGTGCACGAAAGGTTCCGACTTCCGTACTATCAAGTAAAAAAATACAAAAAATACACTTTTTTATAAGGGTACCTGAGGTACCCTGGTACAGCCTGGAGACAGACAGACAGCGGACGCTTAATAATAGGGTTTCCGTTTTACTCTATAGGTACGGAACCCTAAAAATGGGTTCCCCAATACTCTTCATTAAAATAAAGAAATACTTCCGTATCTAACTTTTAATATAAACTCATTAAAACAATAATTATTTCCGTTCTAAGTACTCGTTGAAAGCATTTTTATGATATTTTTAATTTTTACGATCATAATTGAATTTTTATATTGAATGGAGATAATGCTCCGCTTATTATGTTAATAAAATTTGCTCTGATTTTATTCACTACGGATAATTTTATTGGATGGTTATGGATATAATGTTCTATAAAGGACATTTCCATTTTTTGACTATTTACAATTGAGACGTATAACTACATCTACAAAATCTACATCGGAAAATTATTCGCTTTGCTTACAAATTTTGATGTAGAGATTAACATTAAAATAAAAAAAATTCTATAATGCTCTTAGTGTGATGATATACATAAGTATATCAGCCTTCCTCGATAAATGGGCTATCTAACACCGAAATAATTTTTCAAATTGGACCAGTAGTTCCTGAGATTAGCGCGTTGAAACAAACAAACTCTTCAGCATTATAATATAGTATAGATATGAAAACATTAAATAAACACTCGACCCAACAGCCTCCTAATTTGAAGCAGTATAAAGAATTCCATCAAGTTTATAAAAACGAAATCTTAAATAACTTTTTTATCTTCAAAGGCGGCAGAATTTGAGGTAAAGTAAATAATACTCTAAGTGTGATATTACAAACTAGCTGCGACCCGCGATTTTACCCGCTTGTGTTTTTCCTTTTAATCCTAATGTCCCTGATCCTTATGAAATATGAGAGTAACTCCTTTTTACATCGACTATCTGTCCGTGAAAATCCCGTCAAAATCGGTCCAGTCGTTTCAGAAATTAGCACGGTTCTAGAGGAATAAACAGACGGACAGACAGACGGACAGAAATTGAAAAAAATACTATATTGGTAATTGGTATAATATTATGTAGGTACCTACCATATATAATAACAGTGAAAAGCGATTTTTTGTAAGATTACAACCAGACACTCCAATTTTATCATTGGTATGTATAGATATTTCTTGTTAACTTTACCGCACCCTAATCTATCTGTTATTACCAACGCTTCAAAAAAGCAAATAAATAAAAACATCAGACATTAAAAGGTTTTTGCGATGGACTGTCGAAACGAAATGGTTTCTCTTGAATTCTAGTTTCTTGTTATATTCTTGAATACATAGGTAGGTTAGGTGATAGGTCTGAATATGTCATATAAGGCGTATTATAAATGTAGATTTTAACTACTTTAAAATGAGCTAAGCCACTCGATTAGATACTAGGCTAAGGGCCGATTTTTCAATCCTTGGTTAAAATTTAACCGTCCAATAAAGTATTACACGAACATTTTAAAATGTCACCTGTAAACTGTCAAATACGGACAATTAGAATACACTTTTGAAATGGTAGTTTAATATGTTATTCGATGAATAAGTTTGAACCAAGGATTGAAAAATCAGCCCTAAAACCTATCTCTAGAACAGTGTGCTAAGCGTGGTTTTATAATGACCAGGGGTTCATAATTTAACATGCTTTTATTAGCTTCATGTTTTGTATGTAACTAGCTTACCACCCGTGGCTTCGCCCGATTTATCTAAAACCTAATAAATTATATACTAAAACCTTCCTCTTGAATCACTCGTTCTATTAAAAAAAAACCGCATCAAAATCCGTTGCGTAGTTTAAGATTTAAGCATAAGCATTAAGGCACATAGGGACTGAGAAAGCGACTTTGTTTTATACTATGTAGTGATGAAAGTGAAGTGATGATGTATGTGTATGTTATCGATTTCTTTAGATCCGATTTTGACCCACTTTAAACGGACAGATTTCATTCAAATTTTGTACACTTATTAAGGTTCGGAGGCAATACAATAATAAAGTGTGTTTTAATTTTTAAACTATTCGTATTCCTATACGTAACAAAGCATTTACATCAAACGAACATAGAGCTAGAGCAAGAGCATTTCGTGATCTTTTAGTGTAAACGAAAACTCAGTATTCAGTGTTGTTCAGTATAATTAGTAGGTACATTGCATACAATCTTTTCGAACGCACCAAGAACAACGAAAGAATGCTCTACGCCTGGAGACTAAGAACTTGACATAGTAGGGTTAGAATGAGCATTCGCTCGTTTGATGTAAATGAAGAAACCATAGTCAAAAATATTACGTCAGACACAAATATTAGCTTGTGCGTGATGAAGCATCAATGCCATCATAATTAATTCGAGTGTTTAATTTAATCAAAGCTTATCAAAATATACATATTTTGTTTACCTACTTATAATCCAGTCTGTAGGTATTTATGCTCTACAAAAGGTGGCGTAGAAAATGTTTTGAAACGATAATGTTTAGGTATGAAAGGTTAATCAAAATCCAAGTTTTCGACCTTGACGGACCCAGGCGCTAGCCGCCATCTTGAATTAAAGGTGCTAAAATTAGGTATATTTTAAATAACTTCTCAATTGTTTACTAAATCACAAAAGTGTCTATGAGGGGTTCAAAGAAGACAAAATTACCTACATTTTTTTCATACATGATTATTCTGTAAGTCTTAAAGGTAAAAAGTTACAAGCGACGGAAATAATAATATTTACAGAAACCATATAATTTTAATTTTGTTTAAAAATTGTACAGCTATCATTTTTTTAATTCTCTTTGATGGCCCGGGCTGGTTAATGGTGGCTTCTTCATTATCGTCGCTGAAATTTTCTGTTTCATTGTCTGTATTTTTAGTTTCCAACCATGAAATTTCGTCATCAAGACCAGAAGAAATCGAAGACGCTGGAGCACGCTTTCTAGTAACTTTTTACGGAGGGGACATGGATAAGGAATCCTTAGAAGATATCCGATATGAACGATTCGTAAAGTTATCAATAAAAAGTAAATTTAATCGACGAAATTTCATGGTTGGAAACTAAAAATACAGACAATGAAACAAAAAATTTCAGCGACGATAATGAAGAAGCCACCATTAACCAGCCCGGGCCATCAAAAAGAATAAAAAAAGATCGCTGCACAATTTTTAAACAAAATTAAAATTATATGATTTCTGTAAATATTATTATTTCCGTCGCTTGTAACTTTTTACCTTTAAGACTTACAGAATAATCATGTATGAAAAAAATGTAGGTAATTTTGTCTTCTTTGAACCCCTCATAGACACTTTTGTGATTTAGTAAACAATTGAGAAGTTATTTAAAATATACCTAATTTTAGCACCTTTAATTCAAGATGGCGGCTAGCGCCTGGGTCCGTCAAGGTCGAAAACTTGGATTTTTATTAACCTTTCATACCTAAACAATATTGTTTCAAAACATTTTCTACGCCACCTTTTGTAGAGCAGAGGCTTTTACATTTCCCCACAGACTGGACTATTAATAAAATAATAAAGCAATGACATTAAAATAATAATCAATGAGCGAACGCCTCGTTGCGACATCGGATTGTGATGTTTTAATTAGTTAGTTAGTTATAGTTATATATTCTTTATTGCACACAAATTTTTAATTTTACAATACAAGGATATCAGAAGCAATTGGCGGCTTTATTGCTAAACAGCAATTTCTTCCAAGCAACCAGTACCAAGCATGAAATATACAGTTGCAAATATGGGAAGATAGTGTACACATAAAGCAAATAAATTAATACAAAACATTCAAATCAGAATAAACAAAAAAAAACAAACAATATCAAAAACACTAAAAATAAAACAGTAGTAAAAATAAAAATAAAACAGTTAGTGTAGGTAGAGTAGGTAAATATCATCACTACATAGTATAAAACAAAGTCGCTTTCTCTGTCCCTATGTCCCTTTGTATGCTTAAATCTTTAAAACTACGCAACGGATTATGATGCGGTTTTTTGACGTGACAACGTCTTATAATTCGATAGAGCCGGCTGCACGCACGAAAAAACATGACTCATGCGGCGTTACCTCGCTCTGAGGCGTTCCATGGGCTTGAAGTGCAAGCGAGAGCGCGGAACGAGCGACAAAGAAGCACAATCGGACGTTGTCACGTTCAACTATCGTCAGTAAACCGACTTTACAGACAACCAATTTTAGAGTGAAAGAAATAGAGTGATTCAAGAGGAAGGTTTTAGTATATAATTTATTAGGTCTTAGACAAAGCGGGGGAAGCTGCGGCCGGGAAGCTAGTAAGTTTATAAAAGACAATGAATCTATACTTTGTAATATTATAAAAGCTGAAGACTTTGTTTGTTTTAACGCACAAATCTCAGGAATTACTGGTACGATTAGAAAAATTCTATCAGAGTTATAGCCCATTTATCGAGAAAGGCTATAATAAGCCTAACAGGAGCAGAGCAATGCGAGTAAAACCTCGGGGCTAGTTAAACCGCGGTTTCTCTCGCGAGGTAAAGTCTACAAATTAAATTAAATTAAATTAAATTTATTTATTTTCTCATCACAAATGCACAATCAACACATACATTGTTAATCTATATATCTTAACACTAACATTTGTGAGAGACTGGTGCCCGCGATAAGTATAAAATACTTGAGTTACGGGTCACCAGGCCCCCAAGCATCAACAATCACATCTATCAGATAAACAATGAACGTGAACATTAAAGGAGAAATAATAATTAATTGTGATTAAAGTTAAATGAAAAATTAATATCGAAAAATTACCAATGGATATATTATACATTATTATAGATGAGGTGAAGAGTTAAAATGAATTGATATACTTAGTGTATAATGTGAGTGTTTGTGTATGTGTGTTTGTGTATGCGTATGTGAGTGCGTGTGTGTGTGTGTGTGTGCGTGCGTGTTGCGTGTGTGAGCGCGTATATGTGTGATTGAGGGTAGGTGTGGATGAGTTATTGCGATAGCGTATGTATGATTCAGTTTCTCTACTTACCGAATTGTATGAATAAAATTTTCTGATGTTTGATAGTCTAATTTTTTCAGCCATTTACATACCGACGTCTTACACCTTGATGTACTAAGGGAGTATATTGAAATAGACTTATTGATTTTATTGTATAAAAATGCCCCAAGATAATAGTAAAATCTATGTGACAGACATGTATTAAAAGAGTTGTTTTTACATATAATATCTTTTCTACGCTTGTCCCTATTGAAATTCGGATCATATTTTATTTGTGCATGTTGCCTTATTATAATAGATAAGATAAAAGTCTGTCTGACAGTTAGGACATCCCAACGTTTGTATAGTTCGCAGGTAGGATAGCGAAATGGTAAACCAGCCCCTACTCTGAGTATGGCTCTTTGTGCTCTTTCAGCTTCTATGAGGTGTACCTTGCAAGCGCCTCCCCAGGAGCTAATACAGTAATTAATGACTGAATGGCATAGAGCTGAGTAAACCATTTTTATTGTCCGAAAATCAGCAATATGTCTCAATATTTTAAATATATATATCAGTTTGCGAATCCGTGTGACTAAAATTTCAATGTGAGGCTTAAATGTGAGAGTTTGATCCAAGTAAACACCAAGATATTTGATAGAGTCAGTTCTTTGTATAGAAGGACAAGAGCAGGTTCGGTAAGTCATAGGTGTGCATATATGTGAGGTAATGTTGTAACTTGCAGGAGGAAGAAGATTTTTTTTTTGGCGCAAAGGCAATATATTTAGTCTTATCCACATTTAGCGTTAAAACATTACATTTAAGCCACTCACAAACCTGATCAAAGCCATTCTGTGTACTTTGAAACACTTCTGTCCATGAGTCACCCGAGAATAAAAGTGCTGTGTCGTCTGCAAAAGACAGTATTTTACCATGATTCAGTTGAAGTTGGCATAAATCATTAAGATAGACAAGAAATAGGCTAGGTCCAAGAACACTGCCCTGGGGAACACCGTACTGCACCAGTAGTTCATCGCTAACCCAATTGTCAATTTTTACACGCTGCTTTCTGTGTTTTAAGTAATCTCCCAGTAATTGTAATGGAAGGCCTCTCACACCGATCCTTTCTAGCTTAAGTAACAAGAGTGGTATTGATACGGTGTCAAAGGCCTTGGCTAGGTCAAGGAAAACCACAATACATTTCTTCCTCTTATCCAAATTGAAAACAATATTATTAGTTAGTTCGTGAACAGCATCGTCAGTCGACCTACCTGACCGAAAGCCATATTGTCCAGGAGAAAGTAGTTCATTAGACTCTAAAAAGTTCATCAGACGTTTATTGATCAAGCGTTCCAAGATTTTAGACATAGTGGGGAGAATTGAAATTGGCCGGTAATTCGTAATGGAGTCTATATCTCCACCTTTGTGGATTGGTTTAACTAGGGCAGTCTTAAAAGCCTGTGGAAAAATACCGGTGGTAAACGATAGGTTGCAGATGTATGAAAGAGGAAGCGATATTACTTTGATGTAACGTTTTAAGATTTTGCCTGATATGTTATCAATTCCCACCGCAGCATCTTCTCTTAGATCCATAATGATATGTTCAATCTCTGTATCATCAGTTGGTAGCAGAACAAACGATTTGGATATTTGAGAGTGAACATTCTCATAAATGTCAGGTTTATTATGGTTACTGATGATTTTCTCAGCCAATGTCTTTCCAACACCTATAAAGTAACTGTTAACATGATCAACACTATTTTTGGGATTGTTCTTATCAATTAGCGCTAAAGCGGACTCTGGTTTTTTATTTGTGTTACATATATTTTTAATGACGTCCCACAATTTTTTATTATTATTTTTAGTTTTTTCAATTTCTTGTTTTTCGTAGATTCTTTTTTGCTTCTTTAGTAGAGCGTTGCAGAAATTCCTGTATCTTTTGTAGGTTAATTTAAGTGAATTATCATCAGGTTTCTTTTTTAGTTTTTTATACAATTTGTCCCTATTGCGTATACATCTCAGTAGGCCTGTAGTAATCCATGGCTTATGAATCCTCTTTTTGTTAGGTACTTTTACAATGGACGAGTTTTCTAATATGGCATTGTTTAGAAGTGTGACGAAGTGGTCTGTTGCTAAATTTACGTCGTTGTACTCTATTACTGACTGGAAGTTTATTTTATTGATAGATTTATCTAGTTCAGTATAATTAATTCTTTTTATGATTGATAGATTAAAGTTAAGTTTAGTCTGCAAATTAACAGAAATAGCAACACTTTCATGATCAGTCACAGATGAGGCAGCTACACAACATGTGGTATCCAATTTTGTTTTAATCATAAAATGATCTAGACATGTGCGTTGGTGGGTGGGTAAAGTATGAGCGGGTAGTATACAATGATACGCCAGAATATTTAAATATTCAGAAGAGCGCTTATCGGTACTATTGGGACCTATGTCAATGTTAATATCTCCACCAATTACTATTGTTTTATAGTTATTTAATTTAGTCAGTAGTGTATCTAGAGAATTAATAAAATTAGTAGTATTACGTTGACCTGGAGGGCGATAAAGACCTAAAATACAAATCTCGTTACTAAATTTTAAGCATAAACAATTAGCATCAACTAAATCAGGCTCATCCACCATTACTTCATACCGGTTTTTATAGTAAATAACAACGCCTTCATTTTGGGTTTGATGGATGGTTGTGCATATATGCCTGTAACCCTCTAAAAGGGGTATATTATGTGACGACCGAAGCCAACATTCAGATAGAATAATTACGTCCCAATCTATGCCCGATCTATACAATAAAACCTGTAGATTAGACATGTTACATTGTATACTTCTTATATTTTGAGAGAATATTTTTAAGGTTCGTTTGCCTAATGGTAGGATAGTTTTCATGTCTTCAATGTCGCATGTAAGGGATTTGGCTATAGCAAAGGTATCGAGACTTTGATGGATTGATTCAATTCCGGAATTATCGAATTTGTCGTAGAAGTACTTTTAGGCTAGCTTTGGTACATGTTATAATATGTGAAATGTAATAAATGTGTGGCTGTGTAAATGTATATAGGTGAGTGAACGTTTTTTTCTTGTATAATATTTTGTAGAGAAGTGTGTAAGTAGAGTTAATTATTTGTGTATAGCAGTAAAATTCCATAATATATCCATTATACATTACAATAACAATAATAGAGATGCACATAATCATAATTTTAACTATAAAAAGATAAAAAAACGAACATAATATTATAACTAACAACAATACATGCATAAAGAAGATTAAATCTAGTCACAATGATAGTTTTTGCAAGTCGGATTCATCCGTTATACGTAATGGCGTCTGACCGTCTTTTATTTTAATATACACTTTTCCGAAGGAAGTCCATGTGCTAATTATCTTTTTGTTTTTCACAAGCTGTCTGGTCATGTAGTGAAGTTGACGTGCTTTACCCGACAGAACCTCAGAGATGTATATCGGATATGTCGGACCTGGAAGCTTAATATCCTGTGTATTGAGTAGTGGTTGTTTAGTTAGGCGGCGTGATTTATTATAACTTTTATATGCATTTAAGATAGTTTCTTTTCTGCCAGTGGTAATAAAGTCAACTATCAATGCGTCAGACTTAGACCTATAGACTTCTTTTACTTCTAAATCCACCAACGGATTCTCGGGACACAAAGTTGTACATATACTGTTAATAGTATGCATCATGTTTTGTTTGTTGTCACTTGTTTGCGGAATATTACGTATTTCTATTTTAGAACTGAGTGAAGTTCTCTCCATTAGATCCATTTTTTTTTCTAGTAAACATATTTGTTTTTTATATTGAAGATTTTCCTTTTCAAGAGCGTTAAATTTATTTAATAATTCATCATTCTGAGTGGACATAAAATCAACAGATTTCATGATGTCTTGGTTTTGAGACACTAATAAGTTTATAGAGCTTTTTAATGAATCAAACTTTTCTTCTTGTTGTGCTTTCATTTCTGAAAACATGTTTTTTATTTCTGACATAAATTGTTCAGAATTTTCTGAGTACTCCATAAAAGTGCGTTTTTGTCGTTTCGTTCTAGTCGATAAATTTTCTGTATTCGTTTCCTTACATTTATTTAATGCTGAATCAGATCCATATAGCAACGGGGTGGTTTTTAATTTCAATCCGGGAGGTGATCGTTTAACCGACATTATTTATAAAAATTATAATAAATAAAATAGATATTCCTAGTAGACCAAAAGTTCTCGTCTAACCAAACTGTATTAATAGGAGTTTAACAAAAAAGAAAAAATAAAAATAAAATTTAATACAATCACTCGGATACGAACTCGAACTCGCTGATAGTTATCATTTAATAGTCCAAGTCTTAGCTCACTCAACCAATACGACACTATTAGGGGTTGCGAAATAGTACGTCTTATATTACGTGCGATCCAATTCAATCAAACCGGTTTCTAACAAGTCGTTGATTCAAGATCAAACCCACACTGCACTGCAGCAAATTAATATCAACCGTCACAGATTTAAAACTTTAAAAATACCACTTCAAGCACTGTTCACTGATAACATTTGACATTCGACTACAGTCCTATCACTTATAAAAGTTTTTACACTACTTAAAATGATAAAAGTTCACTTTTTTTCCATTGAAACAAATTTTTAATCTCAGATAGCACTGGAACACGTCCGTTCGCATTCGCGGCGCGGTGCGTTTCTTGTGCGGTAATTAAACTTTCATACAGATGTTTATACATTGAAAACTAATAAACATCCGTTCATATATCTTCACAATCTTCCGTGGTATTATTTTAGTAGGATTTAACACTAGATTGAATACTCAAGAATAATTAGAATTTTTTTTCAGAAGCTCCTGAAATCGTACATTACATACATAGGTACCTACCTACAAATAAAACTTAAGCCTCAAATTCTCAAGTACGTAATTCGGTTTAAAACATTATGCCTTACACAAAAATACGATCATGAAAAATTTATATCAAACTTTTGTAAAACAAGAGCAAATTAAAAAAAATCTTTGTCTATATTCTATACTATAATCACTAGGGATGTAACGATACCGATACCGATACCGATATATCGGCCGATATATCGGCCTTGCCGATATATCGGTATCGCCGATAATAAATCAACCGATACCGATATTTTTTTATTAAATTCTTTCTTTTCTTTTATGTTTTTGCATTGTATTCATTCATATTGTTTTATTTCTGTTTCTGTAATAGTGTTAAGTAAGAGCGGAACCTCCTGACACAAGCATTTTATTTGGTTACTAGGAGTGTTCCAATCACAAAGGAGATTGCCCAAGTTACTATGGCACTTGGTATCGCAATCAAACTTATTGTGTCAAGATGAAATATAGCTCAATTTAAAGCTTGATGTTAGTACTTTTAGAAACGATTAAAGTTTTTATGTAAATAAGCCGCAGTTCGCGACAACAAAAATAAAACAATAGTGTTATTCAACACTTTAAAAAAATACTTTATCGAGTTTAAACTAAATATGAACGTTAAGTTTTACATTTATTACATTACATAGGTAATATTTTAATTTACAAGACAAATGTGAAAAGTAAATCGTAATAAACATTATTTGTGCGTCGAACAATGCGTCGAACACAATGACAGATGACGCAGGACGCTATCAAGAGAGATAGATATATGTGTCAAAACAAAAACTTTTACTTTTATTTGTATTTATGCGGTATAATTACGACTTAATAGTGATAGATATGATCATTATAAATACAAAAAAGTTTGGAAAATCCAAAAGTGCACGACTCATAATGCTCATTTAATTATGAAATACTTATATATAAAAAAAAACTTATTGTAGTTTTCGTTTTTTATTAATTGCAATTAAACGACACTGAATTAATTAATCATTCGCATTCAGTGACCTACAATCGTCGATTAGAATATTTAAAAAAAAAATTAACTCAAATGATGGGTTTTTTCTCAAGTTATAGTGTTTTCAGCTTTCACACATGACGGACAGGAAAATTTTTTTACCTATTTTGGTGTTTTTTTCCAATTCTATTGAAGTAAATCAATTTTTAAAAAGTATGGGATTAATCTCCATTAAATTATCTCGACAATAGTATGCAAAATATCTCGATTCCGTGAACTAACAAGGCTATAATAATAAGAATAGCTGCAAAAATGAGGCGAAAAAAATTTTTCGATCGTAAAGCACTCTCTGATGCTTCGCATCATGAGTCGTGCACACAGACATGTATCAAGGTCGTGCAATAGGAATTAACTATATCACAAACATGTGACACAACTAGTATTTTACCGATTCCATACGTGATCATACATGTTTCAAAACACAAACTTTTACTATTATTTCAATTTATCCGGTATAATTAAGACTTAATAGTGATACATATGATCATTATAAATACAAATAGGAATTAACAATATCACGAATACGTGGCACAACTAAAATTTTACCGATACCACCCGTGGTCATTCTCCTTTGTTTATGTAAAGGAAAGAAAGAAATAATTTTGAATTTTTTTAATTTTTAACGTGATAACGTTTTTAAAATCGTTTTAGTCGGGTGACATGTTCATAAACTTGTGTCACACCAAAACCTCACGAGCGCGATCGCAGGTATAACGAGAGAGAGACGGACCGATCTCCCGTTTCATCTCGAGCGCTGCCACTGCTTTATGTTATCACGTAAACATCTCGATCGTAAACCTACTTTACAAACAACCAATTTTTTTGATATCAAATAATTCAAAAACCCGCGCCCAATGAACGATGCGGGAGGCCGCCCGCGCGTGCGCACTTTGTTTTCTTAAAAAACTCTACCAATAGTAAACTTTTATTAGGTACTGATTGTATGTGTATTACTTAAGGTAACCTATTAAAAACTCGAATTTCTATTACCCGAATCTTAAAACCCCGAAAACGGTTGTTAGAACTTTTAAAAGACAGATGTAATGAATGACAAATTTTTAAAATTCCTTTTTTAATTTCCCAGATGAATCAATTTCCAGATGCACCAAAACCAGATTTTTAAAAAGTATTTTTTTGTTTCCCGTATTCTCATTATCCAGATCTCAATATACCAGATTCTCAGAATACTTTTTTTTGTTTCCCATCGTACCATTTTCCAAATAAACTATTGCCAAATTTTCATAATCTTTTTATTTGGTTCCCATATAATCGTATAACAGATAAACTATTGCCAGATTTTCATAATCTTTTTATTTGATTTCCATACAATCGTGATTATACTATTACTATCGACTGAAAATAAACATTGTCAGTAAGTAAATTTATTGTTTTACTTGTCCATTACAGACCGGTTTTAGTGTCAAAGTCGACTCAGTAGGTTAGATTTGAACTACGACCCCCACGCTAGAACTGACTCGCTATTGTTTTACTTGCCTATTACAGAAAGGTTTAAGTATCAAATTCGACTCAGTAGGTTAGGTTAGGTTTGAACTGTGACCCCCCATGCACGAGCCGAGCGAGCGAAGCGAGCGTGCCGCGGCAGCGGCCGGCGAGTGCCAGAACCGACTCGCTATTGTTTTACTTGCCCATTACAGAAAGGTTTAAGTATCAAATTCGACTCAGTAGGTTAGGTTAGGTTTGAACTGTGACCCCCCATGCACGAGCCGAGCGAGCGAAGCGAGCGTGCCGCGGCAGCGGCCGGCGAGGGCCGAATCCGACTCGCTATTGTTTTACTTGCCCATTACAGAAAGGTTAAAGTGTTAAAATCTATTCAGAAGGTTAGGTTAGGTTCGTGCTGCGTCCCCCTGGAAGGATTACGTTTTGCTGGATATCGTTTATTGGAATTTCAAAAATCTGGACATTGTTTGTCTGGATATCAATTAACTGTATTTCAAAAATTTGTGTTTTAAAAATCTGGCTTTCGTGCATATGGATTACGGTCATCTGGATTTTGTGCATTTAGATTTCGTATGTCTGGAATTCATTCGTCTGGATTGTAAAACGTCGTACAAATAAAGAAATGGGCAAATGAAATTCGGAGTTGCGATTATATGGCAAACAAAACTTCGAAATTTTAAAATTCGGGGTTATGAAAAAATGTCCAAACGTTTTCTGGATTATGATATTCGGAATATTAAAATTCGAGATTAAGATAGGTAACCATTACTTAAAGTTTAACTGACTTCGTAAAATAATAATACTAAAATAAATGGTTTTGTTGTTTTTTGATTTGGCATTTTTATTTAAAAGAATACGATTAACAGTTGTCTCTGTTAAATGTTGGTAACTTTTTATGCATAATTCACTATTTATTTTTCTACCAAGCCATCGATATCGGTATCGGTATCGGTATCGCCGATACATTACTACAAATATCGGTATCGGTATCGTATCGGCAAAATCATGTATCGTTACATCCCTAATTCTTATGATTGGTGAAAGCCGCTAGGCTCGTTTTTTTCTGTTATTTTAATGATTTCGAAAATAATATGCTTCCTTATTTCTTTACGATTATTGGTCATTCACAAAAATGCAATTCCCAGATGTCGGACAACAAAATAACCCCCCGCGACACAACAATGACGTTCACGTGTTTCGTGCTGTTCGACATGTTCAACGCGCTGTCGTGCAGATCGCAGACCAAGTCGATATTCCAAGTGGGACTGTTTTCTAACAAGTGAGTGTTTTCTTAGTGTAAATGCTCCAATTCAAGTAAAGGCCTATTTTTCAATCCCTGAACTTATCCGTCCAATAATATTACACGATAATATTAAAATGACATCTGTAAACTGTCGATTGCGGGCAATAAGAATACATTTTGAAATGGTAGTTTTATACGTTATTCGACGAGTAGGTTTTAACCAAGGATTGAAAAATTAGCCCTTAATAGAATAATTATTGAAATTATAATTCAAAAATTGATTTGATTAAATGGATAAAATTGAATACCTTGATAAAAATGGGATAGGTTTTAAGGGATTATGTGAAATAGTGAGAATTTTCAGATTGAAAAGAATAATAATAAGTATAAAATATGTGTATGTGTATGTATATGTAAAGCCATAAAATTGTTGCTGTCTTCAAAATATCACTAGTAGGAAGCTAAAGATGTATGTAGTGAGTCTTAGTGAAAAACGATTCTTGATGCAACAGTCAACGCGCGCTGTCTAAATAGCGACTCGGAAAAAAACTGATAAAAAATAGGCAGGTAAAGATGTGAAATTAAGAAATAAATAAATTTCTTTGGAGGTCCATCTTGGGCTCTAAAATGTGCAGATATGTTAGTTGCAATTTAAAAATATCTCATGTTATGCAAAATAGTGACTATAATACAGAATTTTGGTTTCAAGAAAACCACGTGTATTAGCGAATTATCAATCTAAAGTGTAATTTATTTCCAGAATGTTCTTGATCGCCGTATCGCTAAGTCTGGTCGGGCAAATGTTGGTGATATATTTCCCGCCGCTGCAGAGGGTGTTCCAAACTGAAGCGCTCACTGGACATGGTATGTGTTTCTTTATGATATTTATTTACTTTTGATAGTATTGAGATAATGGTTAGCTATTTTATTCTCTTTGATAAACCGCAGAAATTAGGTTTATTAACATTTGAATGTTACCCGAATATACAGATTGGCTATAATATGTATATTATGATATTGGAAAGAAACAGTGTGTGTGAATAGATAACGTTTTAAATTTACAAAATTACTACAGGAAGTTGGTTTGGGCGCGCGGAGTGCGGGTAAAAGCACGCACGCACTTCTTGGTTATAATTTATTTCAGCTAAATCGGTTTATTTCTATAAGAACCCGAATTCATAACACCAAGAAGACAGTCTCCTAAAATTACATAACACAATATAATCTATTTCAGATCTCATATTCCTAGTCTGCTTGACGTCGAGCGTGTTTATCGTCAGCGAAATAAAGAAGGTAGTAGAGCGAACACTGAAGAAGCGCGCCTTCCCAAAGTTCTCGACGAAGGCGCACGACGCGATGGACTTTGTATGACAGCAGCCCGAGACGAAGGCGGAGTAAGCGTGCTGGACGCGTGTCGGCGTGACACCTGTCAGACTGACACGTGTCAGACTGGCAGCTGTCACCGCGGCGGCCGCGCGCGACGCCTCGACACGTGTCGGAGTGACAGCTGTCAGAGTGGCACCTGTCAAACTGACATGTGTCAAACTGGCAGCTGTCAAACTGACATGTGTCAGTCAGGTGATGCGCGCGTGGCCACGTGTCGCGCTGACGCTCCGAGGGGCTGTGTTGTTCTCGATCTGAGGGATGTTAACGTTAGCGATACGCGGCAAAGCGTTAGATTGTGCAAGCATTTTCCGTTCCGCGGCTCGGCGGATACAGATGGGCGTAGAATGAACGTTGATGACGGCTGTCATATGACGGCGAGGGGTGAGGCGGGGAGCGCGGTATATGACAGCTGTAATGCGAACGTGACAGATGGAATGATGAGTGACGTGACATTTAACAACTGTCATAGGAATATAACGGTCGAGCAGATGGTAGGCGTCCTTAATGACGAATTTCAGGGTAACGTGACGAATGAACCAATAGCGAATGCGTCATATGACAACTGTCATACCGTTTCAATCCAAGTATCGAGAAACTGTCATGCGGGCGTGACAGACGGTCAGGTGGCGAGAGGTTTTTCATATGACAGGTGTCATACTGAGTTGACGAATATACGAGTGACAGATGACGCGTCACTTACAAGGCGACGGGTGGTTGGTGACGCGTGTCTCTTCAATGACAATTGTCAGTGCGACGGTGTGACGGACCAAATGCCATTCGCTATATACGATGGCAAGATTGATATCCCGATGCGTTTTTGATTTGAGGCCTATTTAATAGGGTTTTTTGGTGGGTTATAATGTAATAGACAATTTTATTGACTTTAGGCGACAAAGGTTTAATTGTACAACAATAAAAACCGAGTAAACGATAGTGTTCTCATATAAGTTATTTTACTAGCCCAGATTGTGTATGAAGTCTATAAATATAATTCACCAATAAATTATTTTCATAGAGAAGAACATCGCAGTATTTATACCGGAATGCTTGTTTAATTTATTTTTGTATCGCGTTTATGTGATTTAAGTGAAATTAAATGAATTTAGTTTGTATTATTTACGCTTATATTGATATTAAGTTTTTGTAAGGTCGCGTTGAAAGCTAGAATAGTTATGGGAAGAGCTTGTTGGAAATATTTTTGTGGGTAGTTTTGATTTTAGTGAAAAATTGCAAGTACCCTCAATTTTAAAATTATAAAACACATGAGTAGAAACTTGCTTAAATGTTGTCTCAAAAATATGTATAAGGAATATTGTCTCAATCTGTATTCCATACAAGGCCTAAGTTATAGAATTATATATATTTTTTTTATTTTAAATTCCTTTAAAATTATTTTATTTAAAACACATTCCGATAAATATAGGTTTGTTTTAAATAGTGTTTGTTTGGTTGTATTCCCCGCAAGTTCTATTCATATACAAAAATGTGTCATTTTAGTCTTTTTTAATAAATTACCAAGTACAGTTTTGCATTTTCGAACGTTACGGTAAAAATTGCCAGTGTTGAAGAAAAAATGCCCAGTATGTATATTTTTGTTTTTTTTTGTAATAATACATGACATTTTTTTGTTTCGTATATTTTTTATTTATTGTATCGTTGTGATTGTAAATATATTTCGTAAAATAGTCATCAAATGTCCATAAATATAGTTTTAAATAGGGATGTAACGATACCGATACCGATACCGATATATCGGCCGATATATCGGCAAGCCGATATATCGGTATCGCCGATAATAAATCAACCGATACCGATATTTTTTTATTAAATTCTTTCTTTTCTTTTATGTTTTTGCATTGTATTCATTCATATTGTTTTATTTCTGTTTCTGTAATAGTGTTAAGGAAGAGCGGAACCTCCTGACACAAGCATTTTATTTGCTTACTAGGAGTGTTCCAATCACAAATTTGTTTATGTAAAGGAAAGAAATAAATAATTTTGAATTTTTTTAATTTTTTGACGTGATAAAGTTTTTAAAATCGTTTTAGTCGGGTGACATGTTCATAAACTTGTGTCACACCAAAACCTCACGAGCGCGATTGCAGGTATAACGAGAGAGAGACGGACCGATCTCCCGTTTCATCTCGAGCGCTGCCACTGCATTATGTTATCACGTAAACATCTCGATCGTAAACCTACTTTACAAACAACCAATTTTTTTGATATCAAATAATTCAAAAACCCGCGATCAATGAACGATACGGGAGGCCGCCCGCGCGTGCGCACTTTGTTTTCTGAAAAAACTCTACCAATAGTAAACTTTTATTAGGTACTGATTGTATGTGTATTACTTAAAGTTTACAAACTCAAACTCAAACTCAAACATTTATTCATTCAATTAGACTTCTTATAGAAGCACTTTTGAAACGTCATTACATATTTTAAAATTTACCACCGATTCGGAAAGCAGTATCTACGGAGAAGAACCGGCAAGAAACTCCATAGTTGCTCTTTTAAATCATGTCAGTTTTACAATTTTACAAAATACATATGTAACATCATAATATATTATAATAACATGCCAAAGAACTGTCCTGTGGTTTTTTCGCGACAACCCTCCATGGGTTTTTATCGTCCATATATTCCTGAATACTGTAGTACGCTCTCTGAACTAGTACATTTTTTATATAAGTTTTAAATTTAGAACTACTAAACTCTTTAATATTATGAAGAATTCTATTGTAAAAGCGTATACCTTGACCCATAAATGAATTTTTAACTTTAGCTAATCGGAAAAATGGCATTTCAATTCTATTTCTGTTCCTTGTGCCATAACAGTGTTTATCTCCTACTCTTGTGTCGGCGTTTAACTGACTTCGGAAAATAATAATACTAAAATAAATGGTTTTGTTGTTTTTTTATTTGGCATTTTTATTTAAAAGAATACGATTAACAGTTGTCTCTGTTAAATGTTGGTAACTTTTTATGCATAATTCACTATTTATTTTTCTACCAAGCCATCGATATCGGTATCGGTATCGCCGATACATTACTACAAATATCGGTATCGGTATCGTATCGGCAAAATCATGTATCGTTACATCCCTAATAATCACATTAGGAAATAATATTGTAATACTGTGCTATAATATTATAAAAGGTTTGTAATTATGTATGTATGTATGGTTTTCACGCATAAACTACTGGACCGATTTCAAAAATTCTTTCACCACTAGAAAGCTGCATCTTCACTGAGCAACATCCATACTAATATTATAAATGCGAAAGTAACTCTGTCTGTCTGTCTGTTACTCAGTCACGCCTAAACTAATGAACCAATTTGCATGAAATTTGGTATGGAGATATTTTGATACCCGAGAAAGGACATAGGCTACCTTTTATTGCGAAATATGTACCACGAGCGAAGTCGGGGCGGACCACTAGTAGGCTATAAAACATGTAGGTACCACGGGCGAAGCCGGGGCGGACCGCTAGTTTAAAATAAAATTCATTAACATTAATTATCCAAAATCCATTGGACATCCAAATTGAATTACATAACTGAAATATTTATGGCATTAATATTCCAAAGAGAAAATGAGATTATAATTTTATTAATCGCAAAAGATACGGATTAAAGGTTGGTTCGAAATGTTGTGGACGCTTTGACCGTGCTAATGAAATTATATTTTAAGTGTACCTACTAGTGGTTAAATTTTATTGTATAACTATGATATATAATATATTATATTATTTTAAATCAGGAT
Source organism: Colias eurytheme (assembly GCF_061535395.1). Classification (NCBI taxonomy): domain Eukaryota; kingdom Metazoa; phylum Arthropoda; class Insecta; order Lepidoptera; family Pieridae; genus Colias; species Colias eurytheme. The sequence continues at coordinate 2,044,563 of NC_143004.1, forward strand.
TTAGTCGTAGCAACTATTTAGTAATATTATGTGTTGAGAGTTGCAACTTATTATAATAATACAAAAAAGAACGGCTGTGTCGAGCACACGTGGCAGAAGTGAAACTTCTTTGGCAAGATTCAAAGATACCAAAATCGTCGCCATACCTACCATGACATGAGCATGACCGTCACCTTGAAATTTTACTCTCTACGTGCCTAAAGAAGTTTCACTTCAAAAGACTGTCTCTGATAAAAAAGAAAATCGAAATACATCACTTTCCGTCGCAGGAAAACTAATCAAACGTCTATCTAATAACCGCTCGAGCTAACCTAGTTATCTTCATTAAGGAAAAATCAAGAAAAACCTTTCGATTTCACAGTTTACTTTACGCGCGTCATAGACCGGGAGATACTGACACAAAATTTCGAGTCATTTGTAACAGGATGGCGGTTCTACAGGGTTCTTAGTACGCAATGACAAAAAGAAAAACGATGTTGTGAACGCTGGTACCGGCGTCTTAGTCGCGTGGGCGTTAGTCGAACTCGTCGGAAAAATAGCGAAAGTCAAACGATTTGTAACACAAAAATTTTAGAATTTACCGATAGCCCATAAAAAACAAGTAGGCGGTAGTGTCATGCCATACTTTTCCGGTGTGACTTACAGCCCGCCATACCGACGCGAATGTGTTGATTTAAATAAAACAATTATTCAACCATTTGTATCAGGCTAACTTTTGCACAGGTAACCATCGTCGTGCAGTCATTTACGAAAATCGCCATGCCATACTTTTCGCACGATTCTAAATGGTCGCCATACCGCCGAAAATCTGCAAAAATTTTTTATTTCGCCAAACTTTTTGTACCAGTATTGCATTTGGATTTTTGGAGAGTATTTGATAAAATGTGACCATTATTATATTTGCCATACTTCTAGGTGGGGGGAAAAAGTGCTGTCATACTTGAAAAATTAATTTAGTATTAATTTATATAAGTGAAGATTTCCAACACCTAGATCTTTGAAATTTTGTATTTATATTCGTTGATCCTCAAACTTACAGGAAAAATAAGTGCCATACTGTTACAAATCGTTTGACTTTCGCTATTTTCCGACGAGTTCGACTAACGCCCACGCGACTAAGACGCCGGTACCAGCGTTCACACCATCGTTTTTCTTTTTGTCATTGCGTACTAAGAACCCTGTAGAACCGCCATCCTGTTACAAATGACTCGAAATTTTGTGTCAGTATCTCCCGGTCTATCAGAATGTCAGTCAGTAAGAATGTTACAGGTAAATAATAAATAGAGAATAAGCGGGTTCTGTATAAAGATTGAATCAATCAATATATCTGTTGAAATTGTTTTTGTACAGATCGACATGTTTTTGTGGGTTGTGGTTCGTCTTTCATTGTATTTTCGTAATTTGATACAATTATCAGTAATATTAATTGAAATACGTATATTAAATACGTTGTATAATGTACATAATATTATAAACAATAAATATCATTAATTACGTACCCGTTTATTGCCAATCTTCCATGAATGAATTTTGGTCAAACTTAGCAGTGTTGTATCTTATGTATAGTACGATTCAAACTTAATGGCGGCTTGGAACATCGTACTATCCGATGTGCAGAAAACAATTTTAGGTAGGTATTAGCGGGACGTTAATGGACCTGTGCCACAGATTAGATACTAGCCTGTGCGCACCCGCACTCGCAACTGCACCTAACTTCCGAACCGCCATTAAGTTTGAATCGAACTATACCAATGTAACAGTTAAGCCAGTGGTTTTGTACACGTGAATTTTGTACCACAAAACACAGCTAGTATGTGAAATAAATATAGGAGGAATATAACATTTAGGCAATTAAAGAACAATAAAGTCGAAATACTCAAAAATATCTTATAATAAAAGCCATCATAAATGCACAAATAGTTACAAAACGTGTTGATCAAAACAAAAACGTACTGAAACACGTAAATAAATTAGGGATTAATGTACGCCAAATATATCGTCGTAATGAATTATTTTAAGATGTTTAGTCTATTTTATGATAAATATCTGATCAACCGAATTCAAGTCTACGATAATAACTAAAAATAAAACTTTTAAATCTCTGATGATGCTGCGTTTACACTAGTGCATAACACGAAATTGTTATAAAAATTTTTTTCAATAAAATAAAATATAATAATTGGATCCACATCTAGACTTGGACAACTTTTTTTGACTAATTTACTTCACGTATTAGTAATCATTGAAGAATATTTAATCGAATCCATATAACACTACAGACAATTTTCAAGATACCTAACTACTTAATATGCATTAGGTACTTCAAACTTCTTCCCTTGCATAATTAGTTAAAAGACTTGTACCTACTTAATAAAAAAAATGTTGTGTGGTTTTATGAAACCACGGTAAAAGTGAAACTTAGGCACAAAATTATCGTATTTGTACGATAATTATCGTACGGTTCTGAACACTGCTTTATACCTACTCGGCAGCCGACCGTCACGAGACATGCGCTACACAGACCAAAAAGTTTGAGACGATGTAATAAAAGTTTCACTTTAAAATGGATGCTAAATGTTTTGAGTTCATCTTTTACAAACATTAAAAAATATAAATTCATCTTGCTTATAATCAGGAAAAGCATCGAGCTCTATAGTATATCAGAATCCATTTTATCGTACACTTTACTGAGAAACTATGGTTCTTATATGTTTAAAATCGTTAAAATTTTAAATTTACGTTTAAACGTATTCTGATAAGGCACACATAACTTACAAATACAATCTATAAAACGCAGCAAATTGAGTATATGATGACTTAACACATTCGTGTTCGTTATTCGCCACATGACTGCACGAAACATTCATAAAATATGAGTGTTGACACTAGTATATTAAACTAACCACTGTTCACACATTCGCATTCCACTTGATTACGTCTGAAAAACCGCTCTTAACTCAAACACCTGGATCTCAAATCGAAAAGCGAATCTTATGTTACGAATGCCTATTCGTTATTCGCTTCGCTAATCGGCTCGCTGTTCGCACGAATGTGTAAGTGCACCATAACCTAAATACAACAACGAAGTACGACTTCCCGTGTTCTTAGTGCGATCAAAGCATGGATTGATCGATAGGTTTAATTTTAGCCGCGCAAACAAGCTGAGGAATGCTAGTTTCACTTCCTTCCTCTTCTATTTGGCGGTCATTCAAATGGATTGTGATTTAAATATTGTTTTTGTGTTATTCCACATTATAATTGTTTGTGAATCGATTAACAATTCAATAGATATGAGACAACTAGCTTACCACCCGCGGCTTCGCCTGCGTTTTCAAAGAAAAACCCGCATAGTTCCTGTTCCCGTGGATTTCCGGGATAAAACCTATCCTTTGTGGTAATCCCAGTTACCCTCTATATGTGTGTTAAATTTCATTGTAATCGGTTCAGCAGTATATTTACGTGAGAGAGTAACAAACAAACATACACACACACATCCATCCTCACAAACTTTCGCATTTATAATATTAGTTAGTAGGAATAAACTAATTAAAAGTTCACATACCTGCCTACTTACATAAAAAATACGTTTGGCACTCGAGGACTGCTGCGGTAAAGCTATTGCATAGCATCGCATCCTGTGATCGCATGCCGGTTGGAGTGGAGGATGTTAGATTTTTCGTTACAGAATTTTTACATTCGGTCGCCGCGCTCAAGGCCCGCGATAGAAGCTATGCAATAGCTGAAAAATACCTAACATGCTTCATCGATGCCATGTATACCTTCATGGGCCCTCTTCAAAATGGGCAGCGTTGCAGCAAATCTGCCTCCATTACGGTGATTATGAATAAATATCTACAATGACGGCCGATCATAGACATTTAGGAATTAGGCCGTCTACACTATCGTGATTTCCTCTACTCGCCCAATGCTGCAAGGAATTTTACATGCTGATCAGTGGTGTTCTAGCAACTAGTGAAACCGCTTAAATTGTCTCTTCCTTGGATTGCCTTTAAAGTATAAACACAATAAATAAATAATCGAATATGAAGATTAATTATTAGAAGTTAGAACCTTATTGCACGCCTCATAAGCGAAGCGTTGAGGTGGGTACTACTGTCACTTCGCGCAAAACATCTGATTTTTCAAACTTAAAATGTCTTTATGTATCATACATTGCAATTGTAAGATAATACATACACACACATATTAAGAAAAAACACTATTTTTAACGTTCATGATATTTTTGATGTCATTTTTGTTATTTAAACTAGTTAAAAAACAGTTTAAAAAAGTTCTGTCTTGGACGTCCGTGTGTCTGTATGTGCGGATCCTTTTTCTTGTTAACACGATAGCGACCGAAATACTTTACTAATCGAGTCTTTTTTTTTCTCTTACGCTTGAGTATGCTCAGGAATAGAACCCTTTCATTTTTCAGGGTCTGATTCGATGTGGTTTAATTGTTATTAAATAAACAAAAATAATAATTAATAAATATTTATTAAAAAAAAATTATGAGGCGTGCACTTTTGGATTTTCCAAATTATTTGTAACTAGCTGCGCTCCACGGTTTCACCTGCATTACTCCACTCCTGTTGGTCTTAGGATGATGATATTATATAGCATATAACCTTCCTCAATAAATGGGCTATCTAACACTAAAAGATTTTTTTTAAATCGGACCAGTAGTTCCTGAGATTAGCGCGTTCAAAAAAACGAACTCTTCAGCTTTATAATATTAGTATAGTTATAGTATATAGTACCTACCTTATACAAGTCAATAACTGCGTTAAAAACAACCGACTTCAAACTTGCACTTGCAACATTTACAAATACAGACAAAAATGCTCATAAAATAAAAACTACTGGGCCTATCCGAATAAAATTTTTATGGGACCAATTCGACACCATCCCGCATCGAACAAAAAAAGAATCACGTAAATCGGTTCAGAAACCACGGAGTAATCGGTGTACATACATAAAAAAAAAAAAAAAAAAACATACCGGCCGAATTGATAACCTCCTCCTTTTTTTGAAGTCGGTTAAAAAATCAGCATTGAAAATGTTGTTTTTGCAATTATAAAAACAAACCTTTTCATATAACCACAATCATTGGATTATTCGTTACATTTCGACCTCGTCGTTGATAAAATTAACCTCGCATAAAATTGAAAAACGAAATATTTTCACACGTATACAATTCCCGCCCAGTTTGACCCGCGTAAATTTGATTATTCATTTATTATGCAGATTTATGGTCAGCTAATAACTTCGTAGCACGCAATTGTGTTACCTTTCACCTTTGTTCATATAAAAGACCATGTAAGGAGTGAGGCCTAATCAAGCGTACTAAAAAAGTGTTCAGGCTTAATTTACAATAATAAGTATTCTACTTTTATGAAATAGCTCTGTATAATTGGCGCATGCTGTGTTAACTTTGCTCTAATTATTTGTTACTTTATCGCAAGAACTATATGTAATATTTAGATTTAAGAATCATTGTAAACAAATGTTGGTTGAACAAATAAATAACTAAAAAAATTAATTACTTATGGTTATCAACACAACATTCGATCTTCAGAACGGCACACTAACGCACACACGATTCGACGTCAATGTAATCATATTATGGCATGATCACAGAATACATAAAAGTAGTGGCATGATTATATCGTAAACGAAAAAGGTAAAACTGAAATGAAATATTATAAGACTTATTATCTTTTTGCGTAGATATAATATCATTGACTAATGACTAAGTACATAGTATAAAACAAAGTCGCTTATAACTGCTGTCTGTGGGATTTCTTCGCGTAACACTGATTTCACGTATCACGATGATATCTACTAATTAACGTTGTTTTCTTATCCCAATACAAATTTTTAAAATATTTTCTTCTACACAAAGCTAGAGATATAATTACTAGTTCTACAAATACGTAGAATCAACGTAGAATGTAAAAACTAAAAAGGATCATGGTCATTCGAATTTCGAACCTCTCTTCATTATTGTTTTTTTTTTCTTCGTGGCCAGTCCAAATAGATTTTATATCGAACACAATACTCTTATAAATAAAAGCATATTTTCCCGCGCGAACTGACTTATACCATAAAAGTATTTCATATTGTCACATTACCGCCTACGTATAGCAATGAATACTTCAGTCTATGATAAATGCCCTGAATCTTTTATACGGTTAAATTTAATAATCCATTATTTTCCTGGCAACTTTTAACAGATAAATATTGCACATTCTATTTGGCAATTTTAAAATAATACTATTAAGATTTGAAAATTTAAGTACCTACAATAATCTAGAAATGTATGTAGGTTCGCATCTACATGTCAAACATCTTTAGTGCATTATTTACCCAATCCATTTATTCCTTAATTACTCTGTCCCGTTCAAAACTTTGTTTGTTCTTTACTTGTTCCAGAAAGAGGTAACATAATTTACCGTCAACATTCGAATTTCGAATCGTCTTGAAATCTTGTATTTTATTCAGCCAATGACAATCTTTTACAGTTTATGTAATTTTTTTATTAAAAATTAAACAAATTAAATACAGATTGCATTTTAATACGAAATGTTATTTTATTTTATACCTACCAATGTTTTAAAACCACTATAAAATTATTCTGGAGATTTCTAGACTGAGAGATGACATTTGACAGCATTCGCAGAACGCAAGGGAATTTAAAAATATCATGCGACCTGGATTTTAAGTGAAAATCCTGCATAAAGCCCGTTTTCTGTCACCTACAATAAGCCTACAATATGATAATTTTGATATTTTCACTATATTTTCGCTTTATTTCATGAATCAAACTTCAACGTAGTACCTACATAGTACCTCAATGGCAAATTAAGATAAAAATATTTTATTCTTTTTTATCATACATATTATCACTTAAATATTTAACAATCAATGTGAAAATTGAATTTCGGAAACCATCTATACACTCACTGCAAGCAGAGACTAGCTGAGACACAAAACATAATCAGGTATATATCTTGTATCAACGGACGGATAAATGTCTCCTGTAACACAGGACATTTCCTAGCATAGGAGACATTGTTCAAATATTGCAATTAATTGTACCTACAGCTACGGTTTTATGTTTTACTTATATGTAAGTTATCCTATAATTGCATGTACATGTATATTTTTTGTTGTCAAATAAAGAAAGAAAGAATTTATAATATAGAGAAATGCCACATGCTATCGAACCTCTAGTTTTGGGCATGCCGAGTTTCTTACGGTTCCTTATTCGGAGCAGTGTTGATATAGGTACCTACATGGTGAAATTTATTGAAATATCCATATATTTGTAAAATTGTCGTCTAGTCTCAAACCTTTGAATTTTTTACTATAGACAAAGCACCGTTGAGCCACCAATGTACCAGAACTCTATAAGAAATTAATTTCTAAGTACCTATGTATGTACTAAAATTTGCTTTGAGAAATAAGGCCGCAGTACAGAGTACTATTCCTTCTACATGCTATTTTGTTTATTAGCTTATAATCTTTTAGTGTTTTAGTGTCTATATTTAAAACAGAATAAATAAACTGTTATATTATTTACTCTATGGTCACATAAAATTATTTAATCTGTGGAACATTGCATTCCACGAGGCACTGTCTCATTAAGGGCTTCGTGTGACAGCATTAGTTGTAACTTGCAACGTCTGCTCGCAGCTAACATATAAGTTAACTAGACTGGTTTTTTTTAGTAAAGTGTATGTTTTAAAGTAATTTTAACGCACTAGCACACACTTAGCACTTAATATTTTGTGTGCCATTTTTCGTAATGATATTTTTATAAATGAAAATAAAATGTGATTCTACTTGTTTTTTGATATATTCGTAGCGGCTTGGTTAATTTTAAATTAATTTCATAGCTACTTCGTTAAATACCAATTGATAAATCGAATAGGTAATTAATTATTAGGCTTATTATAAGAGAGATTGTACCAAAAGTACTCCCAAAAAAACAATTTCACTAGACATGGTAACATCATTAAGGCAATCAATCATATATATAACCTGAATATAAGCAATCCATTCATGGTATGAACTGACATTTGGCAGAATGTTTTAACATTTATACACTGGCAATAAAAGAAATTGTTACAGGTAATTTATGCTTATAACCCGTTTTATATTCTACCATTTCGGTAATAAAATTTCAGATTCGGAAGTGGCAACACTGATTTACTTTTTTAATAATTTATGTTGAAAAGAGAACTTGTTTGTTTGTAATCTTATTGATTAAGCTTATTGATATACACGGTATTGATATTTTGGATGTATGGCGCATATTTACATGTTCGTGCGAATGGCGAGGCGAATGACAAATGCACATAATATTCAAAATGCACTCGCTATAATTCTTGAATATTCGTGTGAGCGATTCTTCGAATCAAATTGAAGAAAGTACGAATGTTCGATGACACTCGTATACGCATGTTAACATTTTGAATGAATTAAACCACTGAGCCATACCACTATCTTCACAAATTTTCATTTTACTAAGTTCAAAATCTATTAAACTCACTTATTCAATGCATACCTAATTTTCATTTTAATACATGGCTTAGTATGTATTGTATGGATGAAGGGTGCATTTACAGTGTCTTAGTTGCTATCTTTCGATAGTAGAATAGGCCACATGTTAGACGGGCTAACCTTTTCCAAAATATCTCTTCTATAATAACTGCTACTAACATTATATAAACCCATTTTTGTAGATGATCTGAAAGAAGAATCTATATAAATTATAGTTCCATAATTACAAAACTTTTAAAACGTAATGTTAACTCTCGCCAGCTCTACAATACTTTATATTTATTACAAATATTAGTTGAACCAACTAGATGCGTATATAATATTATGTGAGACGGAAAAAAAAGCAAAAACAAAATTGACGAATGAGTATGAAATGTTTTTCATTCCTCGTTCTGTTCTGGTTTAGCACAAAATCACAGAATACTTAATAGTAGCTAACGCTAACAAAATCTAACTTTTTGCTAAACTTTCACGAAACCACGAACTACTTATAAATAAATAATTAAATCAAAGCCAGTGACTAAACTCATTATACCAACGTTTAAAGCCAGTGACTAACGTAATGCAAACGTTCCATAAGAGATAATCGATTAACTAATTCAACATCTTACGGGATTTCAGGAAATCCCTATGGATTTGATGAAATCCCCATTTCTCACGAGAAAATATACAATGAAAACTGAATTAGATAGATGGAAAACAGATATAAAAAGACTTTTATTGCTGTATGGAAATTTTAAGATTAACACGTTTTTATTTGGTTGAGCTGATTTATTTCTAATTCATTTAAACTGAGTGATTTTAGAACTGATGATATGAATCTAACATTTTTTTTTTACATAAGAGGTAAGTGATAAGGGACTGCCATAAATTAAAATATTGCATTGAATAAAGACATAATTCCGGCAACATCAACATAGTTTGAGTAATTACTATTTTATCATCGGAAATGAATGGCTTAGTAATTAATATAGGTTAGAAATGATGATGAATCATAAAGTTCCTTTAAAATAATGAATAAAGAGCTAACTGTATTAGATTGAAAGTGCAGATAAATAAAAACAAATTACCATATCATTCCATTGTTTCACTAGAACACTCGTTAAAAATGAAAATAGTTAACTACCGTACAAAACCGGAAAAGCTATTTAAAATTGTTGACATTTGCATCATAAAAAATACTCAAAACATTGGCTTTGTTGCACCATATTTTAGTTATAGTTAAGGTTAATCTGTCAAATTTAAAAATAACAGTAACGTGGTAACTTTTACGGTGATAGCGAAATGGTTTGTACCAGCGTATTTTTTATCAAATGTCTCAAATCAAATGTCATTTCATTTTGTATTTGACGCCTCTGACAGTTATTTAACGTTAACAATAGCTTTAACCGGTGAAACACGAGCGGATATAGTTAGTGTTAAAATTATGACGTTATTGTCAAATGGTCCAATTCATATTTTAACTAAACGTTACTTAAACATGTTTGTTATTGCTAAATCAACATGATGCAACCCAGCCTAAAACTGTCACATAAGCTACATTTAATTCAGAATATTCTATACACATTACTTTACGTACATACGCAAAAATAATGTTTATCCTACTATTATAAATGCGAAAGTTTGTGAGGATGTGTATGTGTGTGTTTGTGAACCGATTACAATAAAATTTTGCACAAATATAGAGGGTAGCTTGGATTAACACATAGGATAGGTGTTATCCCTCGGGAACGGGAACTATGCGGGTTTTTCAATGAAAACGCGGGCGAAGCCGAGGGCGGAAAGCTAGTTGTTTATATTTAATAATATCAATATCTGAAGTACAAAATCTAGGATTAGAATAAGCCATCTTGTTATAATAATATTATCTGTGGATTGTGACGATGTTATTGTCCTTGTTTAACCGACTGCTGTCAAAACTTTGGCTAACCAAGTTGCCATCGAATACAGGTATGGATTCATATTTTGTATAACAGGGCCAGGTGTGCGCTTAAATAACAATTTAAGCGTAGTCACAGGGATTTACAAAATCAATTGTAAAATACATTGAGATACATGTACTACATATTAACTCAATGGTACAATATGGCTATCAATCAGTTTCAATTAAGTACAAGATTGGGAATAACAATTAATTGGTAAAAAAATTGGTAACAAAAAGTTTATCCTTACATTAATCACACTAACAATTAACACACTGATAGTAAGTACGAAATTTTACTAAAACCTTTCTCATTTAAAAAATTTCTTCGTAACGAAATCTGATAACATTATTGAGTCTACTTCAATTTTTGTTTTCTTGTATCAGAATGAAACTTTAAAATTTGTGGCAGTTTATTTTTTTAATAATTCGGGGCCCTAAAATATTAATGATTCAATCCGCCTCGGGCTGTCTAAAGTTAACTGTGGTGTTAGTGGAAATTGCCTAACTTTAGACGCTGTTTTAATCAATACGGTAGACATTCATGGGTTTTGTTCATGTCTGTTTAAATAGTTAAGTATTTAATAATAAACAGTGGTTTTAATAATATGGCCTCTTTGGTAAAATAGTTGCGTTATTAATATTGAGAGAACTTAGTTTAAATAACTTGTGAAGATAGAATAACAAAGATATTTTGGCCTATCAGGACACGACAACTTTTTTTATTGTAAAGAAAATTTGAAATTCATCAGCCTCCCACTAAAAGAAAAATACTTATAAATAAGGTATTATCAATTATGTATAAAAAGTAGTTGGTATTTAAACATGGTCTTATAGTTTTTAAATAAATATAACCTTATATTTTTTTGGAAATATTTTAATACTAGAGGTCCGCCCCGGCTTCGCCCGTGGTACATATTTTGCAACAAAAGGTAGCCTATGTCCTTTCTCGGGTATCAAAATATCTCCATACCAAATTTCATGCAAATTGGTTCAGTAGTTTAGGCGTGATTGAGTAACAGACAGACAGACAGAGTTACTTTCGCATTTATAATATTAGTATGGATTAACGTATGTATGTAATTACAACATATTTGTTTACCTTGAAATATAGTCCAATATAAACAGATATAAGATAACATCATGCTATCAACTAATATAGAGAATTGGGATTTATTTATTTGTTCAATATAATCATTTCGAACACTTTACATTCGGTTTTATGAATTGTTCGTATCAATTGATAAGCGAATTAATGAATTTATTGCAAAATGCAATTTTATCTAAGTATCTACTATATTAGCAATAGTAATGAAAAGTATACTAAGTAAGTAAAATAAAGGCTTATAATAAATTACTGATATGGATCGATGATTATAATTTATAAATATAGAAATTAATATATTATGTAGGTATGTAGTTTCACTAACACTAGAATATGTACCTACTAATAACAAGCTACTTAAGGGAACTGTTGCCTGAAATAAATAAGTTATTATTATTTATTATTAATACAAATTGGTGGTAAAAATTAAATTTTTGAAGTGAAACTTCTATAACGGGGTTGGAAAAAAATTTAGTGTAACATTTTTTCGTTACGCGTGACATTTTTCCGTTACGCGCCATCTTTGATTTGACGTTTTTGTATAAAGTTGCATATAGTAAATAATTTTTTGAAAAATAAGGTCATAAAGAAGTTTCACTTCTTACGTGTGTACACTAGTACACGCACACATTTTTTTTTTATTATGGTGGTAAACAAAGCCTTTATAAATTCCTTTAAACTCACAAAATTACTAGAAAAATTTAATATTTTTAGTTTTTACCCAGTGTGATTGACAAGAACTTTTAGCGTGAATGTATTTTAAAACTAGTAAAAAAAAGTCCAACGTAATGTTTTATAGTGTCTGTCAATCATTTTTCTAATAAATTAATGATATTCAGTCTGTATGTTTATGTAACGATTTATTAATTACCTATTGCTTTTCTATTAGAAGAAAAAAATGTTTATTCAACACCACGAAAACGCAGACCAATAAGAGAAAACGAAAGTATAAAACTATAAACAGTTGAAACTAGAATAGAAACACACTTGTAGAGTACTAACGTAATAAAACCGTCTGTTTGAAGAAAAGAAGGAAGATATCGAAATATTATTATAAAGGTTTTATTTCAAAATGAAGCCTGAAGTCGAGGTTTTTAAAATTTTAAGAGAAATTGCACATGGAATACACAGCATACCTAATAGATAAGAATCTACTAACGTACCAAAACATCATCTATGAAAATCATTGGAAATCTATCAATGGAAAATTCAAAATGCGCGGAAAATCCATCTTACCGTCTCCCACGCATAGATGTCGCAAGAGTATTTCTGTTTATTTGAAAATGTCCGTACTCACCTTTGTGTGTTTGTATCATCCAATAAACAAATCAAGATTGTTTTAACTACTTATGCTTCCTCTTGGTTAGTTTTACTAATTTTTGAATCTTCTTGTGTTGTTAGGTTAGCCAAGGTTTTATAATGATTTCCAGGTAACTTATGAAGTATAATTCCTGTTCATCAATAACCTTTAAAAGTCTTCTTCTTCTCTTAATATCTCCATGCTAGATCCACCCGATTAGGAGGGACTCCGCCAATATCCAGTAGGTTATTAGGTAGGTAAATTTCAGTCTTAGAAAGTCTTCCTTCACATTAGAAGGTTGGCAACAGATTCAAATAACTCCTACGAATGCTTGTCGGCGTGAGTTTTTTTGGCTACTCTCGGTTGGCCGGTTCATTACGAAAAGAAAACTCACTCATAGTTAATTCTCAAACAAAAAATTACCGCTAATCAACCAGTTACCAAAATATTACGAACTTTTTAATTTTAATTAATCAATGCTAAGATAAATTACAACTTTAAAGCAATTATATTATTTCTCATACTAACAGTATGAAACACGTGGTATCTTATATGTAGCCTCTCTGTGTACCTAGCCTCTGTTGTAACATGGCAACATTGAATTAAAATGGCCGACTGTTGTGGTTTGTGTCACTGATTTCTCTAATTAAACTTTCAACCTGATAAAGGAATGCTTCGTTAATTATCAGGTTTATATATATCTTGAATTAAGTTTTACGTAAAAATAAATATTGTTTAAACCAAGATGTTCTGGGTTTTTATTCGTCAAGAAATATCGATCAGTGAAACAGATAAATAATGCATCTCTGTGCATCTCCCATTTTATCCGTTATTTCCTATGAATAGTTTTTTTTTATATAATACGTCATTTAACTATTTTTATATCTACTTAATATTTCCTATATTTTCTCAAATAAGTGGACATAATTTTTGTAATAAAATAAAGTTGTAATATGCTACAAAAGTTAAACCATTTCTCATTTCACGAGCACCCCATATTCGCGCGTACCTACATTCCATACGTCATGTTGTAAATCATTTTATACAATTGCGATAATCCATTTTCAGAATTCAATATTAAAATAATCGTGTAAATACAGCGAAAAATTTAATCTCATTAGGTACAGTCACGTCGAAAAATCGTTCATAAATTAAACTATCGTTTTGTACGTGATTGTACTTATCTTACTTCGTTTTCTCGCAGTAATGTATAATTTAATAAATTTAAAAAATTTGCATTTTAATAAATAATGTACATAAGTACTAGATTCTCGCGGCCTTTTTCTAGATTTTTATCACAAACGTTTAAATCTTCTATCTTTTTAGAATTTCTAGGATGTCTACAAAGTCAAATCTACATATATATTATAGTAGTATTTCATTAAAATTGGTTCATAGGATTCAATGGAAAATAAGAATACAGAAAAAAAAGATCAATTTTATTAAACTATTTGTCTATTAGACATAATTTTATATTAAGCGGTTCAATTCCCGGATGTGGCAAGCATGTGCCGCGCAATTTGCGAAAATCTTTGAATGCAGTTTTCTTTTGTTTTTTCAACAATTTGAGCTTTCCCTCCAGGAGGCCTTGGGGCCTTCAAGAAAAGAGCTTATTTGTCCATAAAAGGCCGGCAAAGCACTTGTAACACTAGTAGTGTTACAAGTGTTTATGGGCGGTGGTGACCACTTAACATCAGGTGGCCCACCTGCTCCTTTGCTTGCTCAGACATAAAAAAGGAGGCATTATAAAGTTCATCTCTATATTACTAAACATAAAACACACTAAATCATAATTATAACAAGTCCATATGAAATCCACATTCCACTCAGCCAAGTGATCTTGCAATCTTGTAATCGAATAAAACGGTCGACCGGCCACTATGAGCGTTAATGTGTCGAAATTAAACGCTTTCAGGATTTTACTGTGTGAATTGGGAAGCATATTAACTAAAAATTAAGCCAATTAGAGCTACTCTTGAGCTACTAGATAAGGCTTTTGTGCTTAGTGATGGACGTGTAAAGTGTCTTTGTAAATTTTAATCACGGGAGAGATCAGATATGATATTCTTAGTGATCATAAATCATTGATTAATTTTTAAAATACAAAGTTTTGCCTGGTTCAACCTGAGAACGAATAGAAATAAGCCTGTCAACGATTACCAATATTTTCAATGTAGGTAAGTCTTTAAACGAAAACAAAGTAAGTATTGTAGGTACGATTTGTGATACCTTCAGGTAAATTGCAGTGGATCATAAAATATAATAAACTAGCAGTCCGCCCCGGCTTCGCCCGTGGTACGTAGTATTTACGTTTTCTCTACGTAAGAACCATCCTCGTACTTCAAGGAATATAATAAAAAAAGAATTAACGAAATCGGTTCAGCCGTTCTCAAGTTATGCGCTTACCAACACATTTTGGGATTCATTTTTATATTATAGATAATTTATAAAAAACTGTAGGTAAGTATTTTATTTATTTTACTTAAATAAACCTAAACTACAAAATATATTGAAGCCTGAAGGTATTATTATGTAGGAGAAAGGTACAATTTATTAAATATATTATGTTACGTATGGTCGGTCTATCACAATATTGCCTACCCAAAGTAAAATAACAAGCAAAGTGGACAATTTAATATCCTTCAAGGTACCCTTTCGATAAACAGGTCCCTCAAATCGATCAACTTGTGGCCATATCATTAACATTTAAATTAAATAGGTACTAACTTTGGACCATACGGCAGAGACGTAATTACACAGTTGGAGCCCCTTACTGAATAGTACAATTAATAGTATTTTATATTTTGCACATAGTCTGTCTTTAAGTAAGGAAATTCGTTGATGTTTTTCAGCTATATGATTAAAGAATATAAGTAAATTCCATTGACTAGGTGCACATAATATTATTATCTCATGAATGTTTCTAAAAGGGGTTGGTGGGAGATTATGTACTCGATCGCTTCTTGAATAAGTCTCTTATATGTGAATTGTGAAGTAGGTACTATAATCCATACTAATATTATAAATGCGAAAGTAACTCTGTCTGTCTGTCTGTTACTCAATCACGCCTTAACTACTGAACCAATTTGCATGAAATTTGGTATAGAGATATTTTGATACCCGAGAAAGGACATGGGATAAGTTTTATCCCGGAAATCCTACGGGAACGGGTATTTCTTTGAAAACGCGGGCGAAGCCGCGGGCGGAAAGCTAGTAGCAAATAAGTTAATTATTAGGTATATTATTATAGGTATACATACGTCAAAATAGTGACTGAATTATTGATCTTAAAAATGGTTACAAATAATTCTTAGGCCCTGCAAGCTCCGGGCCCCAGGCTTTTTGGCAGTTTGTCAACTTAGTGTTACGTGACTGACCAAAGGGTCGAACATAAAGGGGATTCTTAACCTAATCGTATTGGGAACCAATTATGCTTTTGCGATACAGAATCGATCAATTGAAACGACGGTCTTGGGTATTGTAATTAAGTTAGGTACGTTAAGAAATTAGATGTTTACGTTTCCTATAAATATTCAGAATCGTACAAATAAACCGTATAAATAAGTTTGTACATTATGTGGTTCTTGAAAATATGAAAATATTTTCATAGACACACAGCAAAATCAAAACAATATTGTGTAAGTAGATTTTTGAAGTGAAACTTCTTTAGCCGCGTTGAAAATGAAAGAAGAAGTTTCACTTCTGACACTTATGCTTGGTACGGTAAACTCTAAGTGTGTGTTTGCAACGTGTACCCATTGCACAAAAAGATAAGATAATACAAGATGTAAGATACCTGCAACTGACCTTTTACGGTGTCACTTAAAATAAAAGTATACCTATATGCGATCGGAATAGCGGGCAAAAGC
Organism: Colias eurytheme; assembly: GCF_061535395.1. Classification (NCBI taxonomy): domain Eukaryota; kingdom Metazoa; phylum Arthropoda; class Insecta; order Lepidoptera; family Pieridae; genus Colias; species Colias eurytheme. The sequence goes on from NC_143004.1 coordinate 2,061,326, forward strand.
TAGCACATAAAACTATCATAACTAACATAACTTTATATCCGAGCCATATACCAAATAGGTTCAGCAAAGGTCACTGCGGGCCCCTAAACGCGAGTTATTAAACAAAACCCGATAAATCCCCCTCACCTACACTTACGGGCATCAAATATCGTCCGATCAAAGAACTTGTGAAAGCTTCCGCCCTTTCAGAAGTGATTTACAGGATATTGCTATATGCGGTGTTATTCTGATGCCTGTGAATAATTCCATAGAATGTTAGAAATACTTTGCTCTGGAAATCTTGATACTTTCTATCGTGTGAAAATAACCTAGTGGCTACGTATTTTATATCTTTTAACAGGAGATTGATATTTTAATATAAATAACAGCTGTAAATCAGTGATACAGTATTACAATATAAGGAAATATTATAATACTGCGCTAGTGATATTAGGTACTGTTATAGGTATTGTCTTAGGGTATTGACTCATATTTTTGACGTGACAACGTCTTATAATCCGATAGAGCAGGCTGCACGCACGAAAAAACATGACTCATGCGGCGTTACCTCGCTCTGAGGCGTTCCATGTGAGGCTTGAAGTGCAAGCGAGAGCGCGGAACGAGCGACAAAGAAGCACAATCGGACGTTGTCACGATCTACTATCGTCAGTAAACCGACTTTACAGACAACCAATTTTTTTTATTTACACAGGGTATGGTATCACCAATTTTAAATTATAATATTATAACATAAATCAATTGGTTGTAAGAGTTTTAGTTTAATGAAGGCCACTAAAATAATTTCAAATGTAATATTCCTAACAATCATCAGAATAAGGCGCCATAAATGTATTGTGCATCCATTAATCATCAACTTGATGCCGATCAAGCATGACTTGTTCTTTTACTAGGAACAAGGTTAATCAAGTAAAAATAGCGAAAGAAAATTAATTGGAGTTTTTCATTCGCTTTGCGGTTCAAATTTCATAATTTTATACACGTCAGCGCTTTTATATCAGCTCATAATAATATTTAACCTATTGAAATATTCTAATATAACCTACTGAAGTATTATTTGTATTGATCATGGCTATTATTAATTATAATGAAATATGCATGAAATAAAATTAATATGCGTGCATAGTACTGTTTGATACGGCCTTCATTTGGATGTACTAAGCATAAGGCCGCCTGTCCATCTGCAAGAAAACTTGCGCTAGAAATGTCCAACAGTCTGTCTGACAGCAGCTTGCAAGTCTACTTGCACTTTGCAGGTGGAAACGCGGAATTAGACTTGCAAGCTGCTGTCGGACAGACTGTCGGACATTTCTTGCGGAAGTTTTCTTGCAGGTGGAAATTGGAAACGCGGCCTTAAATTTGAATAATATTATCAGACTATCAGTAGGTACTGTTGTAAAAATCGTACCGTGATGCTAAAAATGCGAAATATGAATGTTGAAATTTTTAATAAATAGTAATTTTAAAATTAGTTATAGCCTAAGCTCAGAGCATTAAACTAAAAAGCATATAATATTCTCATATATTATTTATTAAGGACATATGTATATAAAAAACCACTAAAAAACGGATATCATTGCTACTCCCACAGAACATTAAGTGGCTACTCCACTACAACTTCCATCAAAGTCATTTTCTAATATCTTGATTCAAGTTTATTATTAAAAAAATTAAAAGAGTTCTCAGGTTCGAATAATTTCAACTCATCATTTTTTTATTAACTATTAACGTAATTTAATAGTAAACAATTTTAAACATAATAATATGGTATATTTTTTAAATTCAATTTCAAATAAACGAACTTAGTTTGTACTTTTATAACATAATGACATTATAAACTAACGTGAAATGGAATGGTGAATACATAATACTATATTACTCGGACATATTATCTATGGATTGTTCATGTCAAAATGTGACATTGCGTGAACATAACTATTTCTTCGCTCAAAGCTTTATTTACATGAATTTTCGGCATAAAGTAATAATTCAAATAGAAATAGCGAAACATTCATGATCTATCCAATATAATAAAATACATTCTGATTTCTAAGAATGGCTAGTCTTAATATTTGTCGGATATGCCTTAGAACTGATATGAAAATGTACAACTATGATCAATACCTGTTAAAATCACATTACGAGGAAGTAATGGATTTAAAAGTAAGTATTGTTGTATTTATTACATTCAAAAATAATATTCAATAGTTTTTTTAACTTAAACTGCAACTTTCCACCCAAAATTGAATATAATATACTTAGGTATATTCGATGTATTATTCCGAGACTAAATGGTAGGAACAAACATAATATACAATAGGATAAATACAAAACCACCAACGCAATATAAGATAATGAAACTGTCAAAATTAATACTCATGTTACAAGGCAGCAAATATGCTAAACAAGCTATATTATAAACATGAAAATTTTATGTATGTTTTTCTCTTTCACGGGAAAATCACTGAAGGGACTTTGATAATACTAAGCAGTTATATATCTTACACATAAGCTATAGAAATACTTGCATTTACTCCCTGATTAGTTTATGGGTGATACCACATAACACAGTTAGTTTAATTATAATTAACATTTTAGTTGGATAAAGAGGATGCGCTACCAAGGTGCTTCTGCTATGAATGTGCATCATTACTGCAAAAATTTCACAAATTCAAGGAGAAATGCTTCAACGGGAAAAAGGTTCTCGAGGATATTTTATGTAGAGGCAGTGTAAGTTTACAAACTAACAAAGAATACTAGCGGTCCGCCCCGGCTTCGCCCGTCGTACATATGAAAAATAGATGTTGGCCGATTCTCAGACTTACCCGATATGCACAGAAAATTTCATGAGTATCGGTCCACCCGTTTCGGAGGAGTATGCAGACTAACATTGTGACACGAGAATTTTATATATAAGATATATAAATCTATTAATAGCCACATTTTGGAAAAGCCCTCCACGAGCGCTAAAAAACTATCTACACATTTTTACACACTCTTTATGAGCTTCACCTGTATATTTGTATGTAACCAATTCTTTTAGACTCAATTTGACCCATGTTAAACAGACAGATTTAATTCAAACTTTGTACATTTATCAAGGATTGACAATACAATAATTTCATGACTTTGTTTGCATGTTTTTTAGTTTTTTCAATCTGTAATAATTATTACTTGTAATACTATGGTAAAAAGTGGACACAAATTTTATGTCACTACTAGCTGCGCTCCGCGGTTTCACCCCCGTGGCTCCGTTCTTGTCGATCTGAGCGTTATGATAAATAGCCTATAGCTTTCCTCAATAAATAGGCTATCCAACACCGAAATAATTTTTCATTTCAGACCAATAGTTCTTGAGATTAGCGCATACAAACAAACAAATAAATTCTGCAGCTTTATAGTATTTGTCTAGATTAAATAAATGAAATTTGAATTTGAATTTGAAATTTGAATTTGAATTAAAATTTAAAATTTCTTTGTATATTTATACAGTTTATTTCTCATTTCAGATAACTTATGAAGCAGTAGACGTATTGGACAGAGCACATTTTAAATTATCAGATTTGGGATATAGTCATGATAGATGGGGAACCATAAATAACATAGAGGACATAAAAATTATAGTCCCTAAACGTGAAGTTACTACAGACACTCAAGATTTAGACATCGATAATATTATACCAGTTAACAAAGTTGAAATCTTCACAGATTATGAAAATTTCACAGACAATGATGATGTATATCTCACAGATGAAGAATCGGATTATTTTGAGAAAATTAAAACAGATAATAAAAATTTTGCAGATAATAAAAAATCCACAGATTGTAAAAATATCACACATATTGAAATTGAGCAAATGAAAACAGATACCAAAAATATCAAAGGCTGTAAGAATACCACAGATAATAAATTGAATATTTCTCAGCGAATGGAAACAGATGATATAGATTCAGATATAGAAGATAATAAAGAGAGAGTAAAAATTAAACTTGTGAGAAAGAAAAAAAAGAAAATGGTAAACAAAAAGTGTGGCGCTACAAAGATTAGTTTCATATATGAAAGTGATAATTGGAGGATTATTACTTTGACAGAAGAGGAAGCTATGAAGGTAACAATATATTTTCCTTTCTTCTGTGTTTTGTTATTATTTTTAAGCTATTGCATAGCTTCTATCGCGGGCCTTGAGCGCGGGGACCGAATCCAGAAATTCCGTAACGAAAAAACCTCACGCTCCCCACTCCGACGGGCGCGGAGGTGTGGCTTGAAGGCATAGCATGCAATAGCTTTACCGCGGCAGTCCTCGAGTGCCACACATCTTTTTTGTCAGTTGATATATTATGTGTTATACTACTCACCTACATGCAGCAGAGTCAATATTCTAAGTGTCCCTTTAATTGGCTCCTTAATTGTGATGTGTATAATATTATATTCATTTAATTTTTTTTATTTAAGAATCACAAAAGGGTGGTTACATGTGTACTAAGGCTAAATACATTTTTTGAAGTGAAACTTCTTTATGGGGGTTAGAAAAATATTTAGTGTAACATTTTTTCGTTACGCGTGACATTTTTCCGTTACGCGCCATCTTTTTCTTAACCCTACCACGCGTGATTCGACGTATTTCTGTAAAGTTGCATATAGTAATTTTTTTTTGAAAAAATAAGGTCATAATGAAGTTTCACTTCTTACGTGTGTACACTAGTACACGCACACATTTTTATAAATATGTATATAAGTTGGCGTATGCATAACATGTTATATGTTGAAGTGATATGAAATAATTTGTTTCCACAGTTTACACTTTATTTATTTATCTAAATTCTATTACAGGAATTTAAATTGCGCGGTGAAGATCGAAAATATATAAATGCGCCATACAAATGCACTGATTGCTTGAAAGGCTTCCCGAGAAAGGACAATTATATACGACACGTGGAGTATGTACATAGAGAGGTATGTGTTTTCATCGACTTCAAAACAGGAGGTTTTCAGTTTTGTGATTTTCACAATTCCATCCTCACAAATTTTCGCATTTATAATATTAGTAGGATTTGGTAATTTGCTACATGTTACAATGCTACACAAGAAATAAATATTCTCAATTCGACCGTTTGTTTTTTCTAGTATATTTGAAATCAAAATAAATAAATTTTATCCAGTTCTGACCAGGTTTTTCTTAATAATTATTCTAGTAACAAAACTGATATTTCTATATAATTTATAGACAAAAGGCAAGCTGGTGTGCAATTTTTGCAAAGCGCGATTCAGAATCCCTTGCTACATGCGTTATCACCTGAAAGATCACTACACCAAGTATGAATGCGCCAGATGTCCTGTTGTTTGTATGACTGAGTGAGTATACACATGATAATATCACAGAATACATAATCACACCCCGGACACTCCATACAAAATTATCGTTTTGACAGTCACACTGTAGAGACTGCAAATGTGTGTGTTAACGCTTTATGGTTGGCACATTTTTGACTAGCGTAAAAAAAAATTCACGTTTTTCTGATGAAATACATCCGTAAACAGCACAATATCTAACCATTTTCTACGAAAAACGATAATTACAAATCCAAAATAATAAAATTACTTTAAGTCAATTTGATTAATGTTGTCAATCTTCGTTGCATATCGTCCTTACGGAAAAATGCCGGCCATTTATAGCGTGATCGTGCGGGGTGAGGTTAGTGTTTAATTTTGGCGGGAGGCGGAGAGTGTCCGTTCTGTAGAATTTAGCTACTATTATGTATTCTGTGGCTTATAGACTAGAGTAGATAATTTTTGAAACAAAAAAAAATCGCAGTCGGATGAAACCCATTAGAAAAGGAGGGGAATATGATGAAAATTAAAGGAAAAATAAATTACGGTCAATCCGAGTTCGGGAAAAGGGAGGGGGGAGCTTTTAAGAGAAAAAAATGGTTTCTCTTGATTTCCGACAAAACTACAAGTCCTACGGAAAAAAGTTCAATGGCAAAGTTGTAGGTAATAAAAAAATCTACAACTTTTGTATTGACAATTTTTTCACATAACCTCAAAATTTAGGTGAAAAATTCAAAAAACCAAGTTTTTGGTTTTTTATTTTTAACTACTTCAAAATTTATTTTTTTTCTATGACATTTGGTAGAAACTTGCTTTATTATGTCCCAAATACACTGTAATTTATTTGATTGAAAATATTTATTTTTTCGCCTTATTTTGAATTAATACTAAAAAAACAACCTAATTTTCAATCGAAAAGTCACCCGTCAAAATATCAGCTTTTTTCAAAAACTTGGGGAGCCTTTTATTCATTGAAATCTCTACTTTCATATGGTGTAAAAAAAAATAAACATTACCATAGTAAATGTTCTCAGAAAATGCATACAAACAGTGTGAAAATGAGCTTTTACTAAATCAGGCACACTTCTCAAACTACCTGAAATGTTTTTATCGACATCATTTTGCTTTAGAATATGCTGTAAAATATTATACTTAGAACAGATAATTTTTTTCTTTTGAAATATTACCGAAAAGCCGATACAAGAGAAGATATAGAGTTCGAGAAGTGTGCCTGATTTAGTAAAAGCTAATTATGAATTAAAATGATATTTCGTTGTAAAATAATAAATTGATTTCATTTAATCTATTTTATTTTTAGGCAATCAGCACTGCACCATGAAGACTCTCACAGCGGACAAGTTAAGAAATGCAAACATTGTAATGTGGAATTTAGGTAATTTATATGATAATATTATTATTTGTTTAAAATAAAATAGCCTATAGTATAAATAACTATAGGATTGAAGTGTTCCTCTGAAATTTTATACATTTGTTCTTATTCAAGTTCTACTTTATGCTTTATTTATCCATACTAATATTATAAATGCGAAAGTAACTCTGTATGTCTGGCTGTTACTCAATCACGCCTTAAATACTGAACCAATTTGCATGAAATTTGGTATAAAGATATTTTGATACCCGTGAAAGGACACAGGCTACTTATTACCCCGGGTCATAGGATAGGTTTTATTCCGGAAATCCCACGGGATCGGGAACTATTCTGGTTTTTATTTGACTGCGCGGGCGATGCCGCGGGTGGAAAGCTAGTACTTTATATATTTTATGATATAATTTATAACCTGTTGTTTTTTTTTTAAACTTACTTAAAAACCAACCAGGGTCCAACCGGAGCGAATAACTATGTAACCCTCGAAGGCAAATAATTTAATAAGAAAAAAATAGCGTATGTGCCGAGTACACGTGTCAGAAGTGAAACTTCTTTGGCAAGATTCAAAGATACCCTATGTATGCTTAAATCTTTAAAACTACGCAACGGATTTTGATGCGGTTTTTTTTAATAGATAGAGTGATTCAAGAGGAAGTTTTTAGTGTATAATTTATTAGGTTAAAGGCAAAGCGGGCGAAGCCGTGGGCGGAATTCTAGTAATAAATTAATGTTAGTATTTACTATTATTATTTATTTATAATTTTATCATTATCACGCGACAAGGCACCTTGCTTAAACCTGTCTCTTTGAATGGACAAGTGTACGCACAAATTGTCTCTTCGCAATCACATTCATAAGACCCGCACCTTGTCAAAGATATAAGCTTTCGTCTTTTTACTTATTAAGCCTGATTCATTTCGCGCCATCTATTGGAATTTTTTTTTTCAATTTTTTTTTTAATTTTGGAGACAAATAAATGCGCATCCTAATGGATCTCTTTCGATTTTTCTCCGTTAAAAAGCAGCTAATGTCACTCTTTAGCCTCTTAATTATATCCAGACACTTAAATTATACGAAAAATCGCAGTGTTGCGACATCAAAGAGGGACAAAAATTGTCGCATTTATATTATTACTACGCATTTATATATATACTAGCTTTCCACGCGTGGCATCGCCCGCGCAGTAGAAAGAAAAACCCGCATAGTTCCTGTTCCCGTGGGATTTCCGGGATATAACCGTATGTCCTTTCTCAGGTATCAAAATATCTCTACACCAAATTTCATGCAAATTGGTTCAGTAGTTAAGGCGTGATTGAGTAGCAGACAGACAGAGTTACTTTCGCATTTATAATACCAGCTTACCGCCCGTGGCTTCGCCCGCTTTCCCTAAAACGATTTGAGATTTAAACTATCCTATCTCTCAAGTTGGATCGAACTGCACATGGTGTGCGAATTTTATTATAATCGGTTAAGTGGTTTAGGAGTCCATTGAGGACAAACATTGCGACACGAGATTTATATATATATATATATATTAAGATTGAATATGGACATTAATAATAGTAACATCTTGCAGACACTCATCCACATTCTACACGCATTTACGAACGCACAGAAGTGACCACGTGTGCACGTCGTGCGGCGAGTCGTTCGTCAGCGAGATCGGCCTGAAGCAGCACCGCAGTGCCAAGCATCGGAGCAACACTGTAAGTATATACAGACACACGAACACACGAACACACACAAACACGCAAATCTTTTTATGTTACACACTCTACAAAAAAAATTGGTTGTCTGTAAAGTCGGTTTACTGACGATAGTTAAACGTGACAACGATTGTGCTTCTTTGTCGCTCGTTCCGTGCTCTCGCTTGCACTTCAAGCCTTACATGGAACGCCTCAGAGCGAGGTAACGCCGCATGAGTCATGTTTTTTCGTGCCGGCTTTATCGAATTATAAGACGTTGTCACGTCAAAAAATCTGGTCAAGCCATTGCTTGACCAGATTATCGTATCGTATCGTACGTTTACACCCAGTTATCCCATTGGATAACTGGGTGTAAACGTACGAAACATACATACATATACGCTTTGGAATTTCTATAAAATATAACGTTTAAAACAAGCACCTTTCTATAAGACTTAATAAATTTCAGAGCTCCATAATTATGGTAACCCCAATATTTTTTAGAACAATTTATTCCAATTTATTACAAAAAATGGGTAAAAATATTGCCGTGATACGAGACAATTAATAAATAAAAAGACATACAGATAATATTGCAATATACTAAATTATCTAAAAGTATATTTAATGAAGCTATAAATAACCAAACAAAAATTAAAAACTACCTAACATTAGAAACTCAAAACACCACACATTTACATTTTGCAGGACAATTTTGATGACGAGGATGAAAACACGTTTTGTATTCGTTGCGACAAAAACTTCGACACTAGGAAGGCGTATGAGGAACATTTCATACATTCTGTGCTACATGCCGATGAAGGAATGTGAGTAAAGCTTAAGTATGTTTGTTTGAACGCGCTAATCTCAGGAACTATTGGTCCGATTTGAAAAAAATTTTTCGGTGTTAGATAGCCCATAATTATCGAGGAAGGCTGTAGGCTATATATCACCACGCTACGACCAACCCGAGCGGAGCAGTAGTATATAGTAGTCAGGGATTACATATCCAATGTTGAAAGATTTTTTTTTAAAGTGTACAGTAGTTCCTGAGATTAGCGCGATTAAACAAAAAGACAAAGTATTTTGATAGTATAGACATTCTTTTTTTACTTATGTGTATATAATAATTATTGTGACTTGTGATATATACCGCATACTTGGCCAGCGTGGTTATTATAGCTTAAGGCCTATTCAAACTAGAGCGGTATCCCGATGGGCACGCGATTAAATCTCTTATTTATTTATTTATATACATTATACACTTTATTGTGCTGGCATACAAATAAATCCTTAAAATTAAAACTTTACTACTAAACTAGTCCAGCACAGAAGGAGGCCTTATCACTTAAGAGTGACCTCTTCCAGGCAACCTTCTGTGTGGGGTAATATTATGAAGGAGGAGGTGGGCAGGAAGTACAAAATAAATTATACATAGCTATATATGATTTATAATAAATATGTACATACATAACTCTTACGGAGTATATTATAGAGACTCGAATCGCGTACCGATCCAAGTACGTTAGCGAACAGCCAATGGGTACGCGATTAAAGCCTCTATAATATACTACGTAAGAGATTTAATCGCGTGCCTATTAGGCCATCCACACGTCTGCCGAACAACGTGACAAACAACGAACACATAGGGACGGCGCTATACAGTGAAGCGAGAAGGAAATAAGTACATCTCTTTTCTTCGTATAGTGCTGTCCCTATCTGTTCGTTGTTTGTGGATGGCCTATATCGGGACACCGCTACCCACGGCGGTAGCGAATACCACTCTAGTTTGAATTGGCCTTTACAGTGTCAAAGCTTTTTGATGGAATTTATAAATAGTGAAATTTTGTTTTAGCGACGATTCCCAGCCGAAAAATGTAATCAGAAAGCAAATACTGGAAAAGGTAAGGCAATTCCATTTATTTTTATATGGATAGCATATTATGGACAAAATTCATGCACTTTGTGAATATAATAAACCAGTAATTTTAATAAAAATAAATAAACTAAATCGGTTCAGCCGTTCTCGAGTTTTGCGCTTACCAACACATTTAGGGATTCATTTTTATCATACATAATATGTATAATTGTTTTGTGTAAGTATATATATATACATATAATGTCTTTATTTTAAAATAAATTTTAATTGATTCCAGGTTAAAGGTGCAATTAGTAATAGGTAAGTGGTTATCATGATAAGAATTAAAAAAAAATTGTTGAACGTGACAACGTCCGATTGTGCTTCTTTGTCGCTCGTTCCGCGCTCTCGCTTGCACTTCAAGCCTTACATGGAACGCCTCAGAGCGAGGTAACGCCGCATGAGTCATGTTTTTTCGTGCGTGCAGCCGGCTCTATCGAATTATAAGACGTTGTCACGTCAAAAATACAAAGATATTTTATTATTATTATTATTTTATTAACATAGTAGCAATTTCAGTGACACAGGTGCTGTTCGAAAACCAATTCGAAAACCGAACACAGGTGAAGCGAATCGAAAGTGGATGGGAATCGGGCGGAAGAGGATACCAAGGAAACCAACGACTTGTCACCAGGTGAAGAAATATAGTTTTTAATCTATACATATTGTTAGACGTAACTTTTAATTTAATATTTTTGTAGATGAATAGTAATCTACACTAATAATATTATAAAGAGCAAAACTTTGTTTGTTTGTTTGATTGTAATGAATAGGCTCATAAACTACTGGACCGATTTTAAAAATTCTTTCACCATTCGAAAGCTACATTATCCACGAGTAATATAGGATAGGTTTTATCCCGGAAATTCCACGGGAACGGGAACTATGCGAGTTTTTCTTTGAAACCGCGGGCGGAGCCGCCGGCGGAAAGCTAGTTGTCAATATAGTTGTCACTATTTCCTGTCCGAACATGCTTAGCTGTCGAATACTATAAAATGCCGCCTTCCTTTGAATCGTGGCGCAATCGTGCCTAGAGGCACAGACGATGTTTATACGACGTTTGACCCAACTACCCTCACTTTGTTAATAGTCGTTGACTAGCTGTGATTTGTTATCAACTGTCTACATCAATTAGGCAGTAGAATCGCAGTACATTCTTAATACATAAAATATATGGGAAAGAAGCTAGAAAGTAGAATAGTGTCTTTTTCGATTTTTCGTGAAAAATCGTTATTTTGTGAAAATATCGATTTTTTGTGAAAAGTTGCTTTTTTGTAGGTTCAATGGTCAGTAAATATATGGAAAAGTAGCTAGAAGGTAGTATAGTGTCTTTTTCGATTTTTCGTGAAAAATCGGTATTTTGTGAAAATATAGATTTTTTGTGAAAAATCGCTTTTTTGTAGGTTCAATAGTCAGTAAATATATTGGAAAGTAGCGAGGGTAGAAAAGTGTCTTTCGATTTTTCGTGAAAAATCGGTATTTTGTGAAAATATCGATTTTTTGTGAAAAGTTGCTTTTTTGTAGGTTCAATGATCAGTAAATATAACGACAAACTAATATTTAACCTAGATCCCGTGTAATTTCTAAAAATATTATAATAAAATCGTAGGAAAGTCAAAGTAAGTTTGAAGTTTGAAGCCATATAGTCCTAGATCCCACCGCAGGATTATTGCGTCCATAGTTTCAAACTCAAACTCAAACATTTATTTATTCAATTAGACTTCTTCTAGAAGCACTTTTGAAACGTCATTAGGTACATATTTTTAACATTTACCACAGATTCGGAAAGCAGTCTACGGAGAAGAACCGGCAAGAAACTCCATAGTTGCTCTTTTGAATCATGTCAGTTTGACAATTTAATTTTATAAATTACATATGTAACATCATATATTATAGTAATATGCCAAAGAACTGTCCTGTAGTTTTTACGCGACAACCCTCCATGGGTTTTTATCGTCCATATATTCCTTAATACAGGTAAATTAGCTTGGAGAAATTTTTGCGTTTGTAGTAGTGTATGGTCAGCAAATAAAATAAAACAACATTTTATTTTTAGTTTTTATTTTATACAGGGTTACTTGTAAAACACCAGCAACCTCGCAGGACAAGATAGCTAACATCATAAGTAACAACATTTGTTCTACGACTTTTGGCATAACGCAATAAATTATTTTTAAATGATTTTTTAAACTTTTATTGTACTCTCCTTACATTTGTAAGTCTATGTTCTATTAATTATCGGATGGACGACGCGACGCCCCCTTCCCCCTCTCGTTCGCTTTTTGTTTACGTAATTTTTGGGAGGCGTAGAGTTTATAATATTCAGACGGAAAATTAAATGAATATTTATTTTTGTATGAAAATAAAATCTAACGAATTATCAAAAGTCGTAGAACAAATGTTGTTACTTATGATGTTAGCTATCTTGTCCTGCGAGGTTGCCGGTGTTTTACAAGTAACCCTGTATATATAAGGGATTTTAAATTAAACTATATGTGTTTCTCCTCTGAAAAAGATGAGACTTTATTTTAATATTTGCACATTTAACATACATATAACTTTTACATTAACAATGTTACTAAAATGAAAAATTTACTAACCTGAAAAAGAAACGACATTTAAAGTTTAATTCTTTAGTTTGAGAAGTCAAAGGCTTGCCTCGACCATGTTTTAACACTGGAGCCATATTGAATTAACAATATAAAGTTACAACACTTACACACAAATTAAACACTAGTTATGGCCCTGCCTTCATACAAAACTGCTGAATACGCCGTTCGCACGGGAATAGAATGTGGATGCGATTTCCCTTAGTTAGCATCCAAGCTTACGTCTTTATAATTATTAAACTGTATAAATTCATTCTTTAACTCCGGTCTGCATCGTGCAGACATGGGTGTAAAAGTCTCATTTTAGCTATTAAATGTAGTTTTTAAGTACATCTGAGTTTTCATTTGGGGCCTCCGGCTGCGGGACATGTAATTCACTTCAACAAATATTATAACAATAATAACAAATAATAACAACAATCAACAAATACAAAATTTATCAATTAAACTACGTACATAATAATTATAATTTTTGAATGAAATGTGCTTTATGTTCTAACGTTACCAAACGACTGCACGTGGCACCTGCGGACAGCGTAAACTGGTTTATTCTGGTTTTGTGCGTGTTTCCACTTTCCACTATCAAGTGACGATTTATTTATTTGTTTTGTTTCGTAATTATTATGGTCAAATATTAATTATGAAACAAATTATTATGGACACGATATTTTATTGTTTCACGGTAGTCGCCTTGTCGTTTGCTCAAGGACGTAAAATTGAATGATATATTTTTTTTTATAAAGTCAAAACCATTTTCTTTCAAATAAAAACTTGTTTTTATTGAAAACAAAAGTGTTGCTAGGAATAAGTATAAAATTAAATAGTAATGTTAGGATATCGAAACATTTTTGTATAGGCCAGAACGATATAGTGGAAACGCGCTCTAAGATCTGAGTAATATACACACCACTACATATGCAAAAATTTCTCCAAGCTAATTTACCTGTACTGTTTTTTTGATGAAACCAAAATTTTACGTATATTTATAGTGAGGAGAATATATATCGACTAGGTTGCTAGTCAAAATATTTATCGAGGAAAGCTATAGGCTATAAGACCAACAGGAGCGGGGCACTGCGGGTAAAACCGCGGGGCACAGCTAGTGCTTTATAAATGTGTTTCTAACTAATTATTATTATTTTTTCGCAGTGCGGCAAATTTTTCAAAACGCAAAATGAGTGTATGAAGCATCATTACAAAGAACACCCGCGTACTTCTTTCTTCCCGCCGAGTGAAAGACACATTTGTGAGATTTGTGGCGCTTCTTTGGCGGTAAGTCTTTTGACGTGACAACGTCTTATAATTCGATAGAGCCGGCTGCACGTACGAAAAAACATGACTCATGCGGCGTTACCTCGCTCTGAGGCGTTCCATGTAAGGCTTGAAGTGCAAGCGAGAGCGCGGAACGAGCGACAAAGAAGCACAATCGGCCTTAAGACGTTGTCACGTTCAACTATCGTCAGTAAATCGACTTTACAGACAACCAATTTTTTTGTAATTTTTTTTCTCAAATTTAAATTATTTTTATTTGCTAGAATGTTAATTGTTAGTTTAATTAGTTTCTAATATAATAAGTTGTAATACCAACAATATTATGTGGCCAGTTGAATTTATTATTTGACCCGCATTTGTTCCCGTTCCCGTGGAATGTACGGCATAAAAACTATCCCACATGTTAATCCAAGTTACCCTCTATATGGAGGAAGGATTTGAAGCTTTTTTTGGAATAAAAGACGATCTTTTTTTAGCTTTTTAGGAAAAAAGACGATTATTTTTTTTTATTTCTAGACATATTTTTGGAAAAATATGATATTTTTTAATTATATTTTTTATCGATTTCACAGCCGGGAAGTATAAAGGCCCATCACAACAGCCACACGAAGCAAATATTGCACACTTGTAACATTTGCGGCCGGCAGTTCGCCGCTAGCGTTTCTTATAAACGACACCTTTTGGTATGATTATTTATTTATTTAAACTTATAGAAATTAACGACATAATATAAACATTTATTTATTCAATTAGACTTCTGCCTTCTGACTGACCGGTTGGCTTGGTTGGTAGTGGCCCTGCCTTCGAAGCCAGAGGTCGTGGGTTCGATTCCCACCCAGGGCAAATATTTGTGTGATGAACATAGATGTTTGCTCTGTGTCTGGGTGTTAATTATTATCTATATAAGTATTTATTTAAAATTATATATGCATGTTTATCAGCCATTTGGTTTCCATAACACAAGCGAAAGCTTAGTATGGGATCAGATCGTGCCGTGTGTGAAAATTGTCCTGAAATATTTATTTATTTATTTACTTAATAACTACAACTATTTAGTAATAACCACTAACTAGTGATTGCTTCCTTGGTACAGTGGTTGACGCGTGAGCGTAACACCAAGGGGTTCTGGGTTCGAGTCCCGGTGGAGACGAAGGAAAAAAATATGTCTCGGTCTGGCAGGACACAGAAGGCTGATCACCTACTTGTCCCTAAAGAAAATCGATCAATGAAACAGATGTATGCATAATGCATCTGCCCCTTACCCCACTAGGGGACACGGGACATCACTTAATTACTAAGTCCTAAGAACTAACTAAAACTAGATTGAACTACTAAATAAATACTACTAACTAAGATATAATATAGTCTATCTACTTACTACAGATCACTTATAAATTATTTTATTACGTTTTTTATAGTTGTAATGTTTTTACACAAAAACTACTGGATCAATTTCCAACATTCTTTCACTACTAGAGAACTTACAGACTTATAGAATTTTTAACGAATAACGCAGGTTTTTTTTATATTTTCAGTTTTATAATGAACAATATGTTCTTTTTGATGATTTTTTTTATGTTTTTTTAGACGCACACAGGAGAAAAGCCATTCCCATGCACGCAATGTGGGAAACGGTTCACGCAAAGCAACAGTTTGAAGCTCCATCATAATACTGTTCATCTCAAACAACCGCATCCGAAAAGGTACAGCCGTTTTTCATATGTATAAAATTTTAAATAGTTACTTACATTCAGTTTTATTTTTGCAAAAAAAAAAGTTCAATTTTGTTTATTTACTAATAAATAATGTATCTTTTTGTTTTGTTGGATTTTTTTAATAAAAAAATACTCTTTCAGAAATAGGAGAAAGAAAAAGGAAGAGTTGGAAATTACATTCGAAGATACTCCAGAAAAAATTAAGAAGCCGGGAATAGAAGTACTGAATTCATTATGGTAAAATTGGCTAGAGTACAAATCTATAGGAATATAATAAAGCTGAAGTGTTTGTTTGTTTGAACGCGCTTATCTCAGGAACAAGGGAAAAATTATTTCAGTGTTAGATAGCACATTTATGGAGGAAGGCTATAGGCTATATATCATCACGCTAAGACCAACAGGAGCGGAGCAATGCGGGTGAAACCGCGGGATACAGCTAGCGTGATGATACTAAATATAAATTTGAAATAAGACTATATAGTTTCATAATTAATAAGAACATGAATTAGAAAGTTTTAGCTTTTAGGTAATTCTGGAATAAAGCGCGTCACACACGGTGAAGATACTATATTTTATCTTAAGATACTGTAATATAGAATATGACAGTATCTTAAGATAAAATATTATAGTATCTTCACCGTGTGTGACGCGCTTAAGAATTTGTAAATATTTTTTAAGAGTAAGGAATTTTATGTTTAAAATAGAAATAAGGAAAGCGCCATCTAGACTTAAGAAGGAAAGTACGGATTTTTTGTAGAAAAATGAACAATGCAAAAAAAATTTCACGTATTTTTATGTGATTATCTATAATTTTAAACTAATATTTTATTATTTGTATGCATCTAGTTATAGTATATATTATTTTTTATTTAGTTAATATTAATATGTCTTATTAAATTGTAAAACATTACAAAGTGTTCATTTAACAGTTTTATATGATGTTTATCATGTTCTTTCAACTAGAAGGCTGGACTGATTTTCGTGAAATTTACAAGTAACAATAGATCATAATTTGAATAAATGGTGGTTTGTGTTGAAAAATAATAGTTTTTGAACTATAAAGTGTAACAATTAGTATTTATTCTTGTAGAATTATGCGTGGCATGTGATTTTTATATTGTAGTAAGTAAATACATTCTCAAATAAAGTTGTTTTATTTCTTACCCAAACGATAAATTATTTCCTTAAACATTATATACATAAATGATGAACGGAGAATTTCATTCAAAAACAAAATCGTTTATAAAGCAAGTAGGTACTAAATTTCCGCCCGCGTTTTCAAAGAAAATTCCGCATAGTTCCCGTTCCTGTGGGATTTACGGAATAAAAAGTAGCCTGTCTTATTTTGGGTCTACAGTTGCCTACATATCTAAATTTCATTGAGTAACAAACAAAGAGTAACAATCATACACACCTACACATATACATACATCCATCCTCACAAAAACGCTTTCTCCGTCATGTGTGTTAAGCACCCATCTTGATAACTACGCAACGGATTTTGATGCGTGTTTTTTTTAAATATAATACATATAGTGATTCAAGAAGTCTTAGTTTTATAATTTATTAGGCAGAATAATTATTTAAGACAGAGCGAGAAAGGATTATAACAGTCTACCTTCGCCATCGAAGCCTTGGCCCTTGTTAATGTTCACAACCGTGATTGATCTCTAATCGAGATTTCTTTTAAATAAATATTATGATACCCTGTCACAACTACAAGTGAATTCGAATATCATGCTTCATTTTGCACGAAGAAGATGGGTTAGAATTTAGATACTGGGATTTTCTCTCTTACCAACGTATTCGAGAACGCAGTGTTAGCGACGCCACATCCAATAATTTGATTAAAAAAAATATAGGTTGGTGATTTGTGGTTTGTAAAACCTGGTATATTGGAGTATATGGTTTTGTCTATGATTAATTATTATTGTAATCTGTCCGTTTTTAATTATCCGTAAAAATACGTCATAGACTGAGCGCACATACGGTGTAAGAATTTTTGTTATTTTTCTAACTTCCAAATCTGCAATCAAGCCACCATTTTTCTATCTACAAGCGACTGGCCTACTTATTTCTATAATCATCATCTACAATCAGGCTCCTTTAATAATTTTAGGATCATTATCTATCTATTTACGAATATAAAGATGACGAGTATGTTTATTTGAACGAGCTCATCTCAGGAACTACTAGGACCCATTTAATAATGTTAACATGTCTTTATGTTATAGGGCATAGGCTATATATTATTATATATGGTACATAAAAATGGGGGTTCAAAACGAAGTCGTGAAAATAAATCATCTTAAAACTAAAACATGTGTATTTCATATTATATTTATTGCGGGAATCAAAATATATTACAAATACATAGATAATTCTAATAAACTTAATACTAATAATGTTTAACTCTTAGAATCTTCCTTTCTCTTGTCGCTCGACTCCGGTTTCCGTCCAAGCAAATCTCTTTTGCCGCAGCATTTGTCGTTCTGAAATCGAAATATAAAGAAATAAAATATTATCTATAGGTACTAATATTATTATAAAGCTGAAGAGTTTGTTTGTTTGTTTGAACGCGCTAATCTAAAGAATTACTGGTCCGATTTCAAAAATTCTTTCGGTGTTAGATAGTCCATTTATCGAGGAAGGCTATAGGCTATATATCATCACGCTAAGACCAACAAGAGCGGAGCAATGCGGGTGAAACCGCGGGGCACAATTAGTATATTTATAAATACGAATTCAATCTATACCAATAATCAAATTGGGAGTATCTGTTTATAATTTTGAAACAATCGATTTTTACTAAATGCATATAAATAAATAAATATTATAGGACATTATTACACAAATCGACCTAGTCCCACAGTAAGCTCAATTAAGGCTTGTGTTGTGGGTACTAGGCGATACCGATATAGATACGATATAGGCGATGGATGTGTATTGTATACACTGTACATAATATTATATAACAAAATAGTAATTTTTACGTCTTGTTGCGGTTTGAAGTCCTGTGTTCTATGGAACTGTTTGTAAAGTTGTATTTAGACATAGATTATTTTTAACCGGTAGCACGCAATTGAAGCCACATTACATATTTTACAAGTAATTTTTTGTACTAAATTTTCAATAACAGGATATATTTGAAGGCCTCTCAGATTGAAGGCGGGTTCGAATCCCGCCACGTTATCAATTTTTTTATCCTTTAAAAATATTTATACAACATTTGAATGCCATAAAACCAAAATATCAAATTCAGGCTTATAAGCGATAAACCGCCTATATAACACTATGTTTTAATACTTTTATTCCTTTCGTTTTTCGTCTAAAACCTAATAAATTATATACTAAAACCTTCCTCTTGAATCACTCTATCTATTACAAAAAACCGCATCAAAATCCGTTGCGTAGTTTTAAAGATTTAGGGTGACAAATCAACATCGAGCTATGCTGCGCTGTACTGTGCTGTGTTTCTTAAGCTACGTTTTTTAACAATCTAGCTCAGTAAAGTAATCAGCAGCTCGTGTAGTCGTTTATCTCGTCAAATATGACCCTATTTTAAAAAAAAACGAAAACATTACGACATAGTTGAATCCGATGAAGATGAAAGTGAAGAAGAAGCGGATATGGATATTTTATGTGTCATTTTGTCGTTAAAAGGGTCCAGTCACGGTAGCTTGTTACCTCAAACCATACGTGAAAAATACGGAGAATTTTAATGAATTTAATGCGGCGATGGAGGGGCACCTAGCATAGCTCGACACAGCGCACATGGCAGAGCTCCATAAAAACATAGCACAGTTCGGCACAGCGCGGCTCAGCACGGTGGGTAGCGCGCCTCGCTCGAGACTGCTGCGTTTTTAAACAGAGCATAGCCTCACACAGCGCAGCACAGCATGGTTTGTTTGTATCCTCATTAAAATATTAGACGAGCGAGTTGACCAAACACAACACAGCGCAGTACAGCGCAGCATAGCTCGATGTTGATTTGTCACCCTTAAGCATACATAGGGACAGAAAAAGCGACTTTGTTGTATACTATGTAGTGATTACATAGTATAAAACAAAGTCGCTTTCTCTGACCTTTACCCCTTTAAGCCTATACCCCTGTATATGCTTAAATCTTTAAAACTAGGTATGCAACGTATTTTGATGTCGTTTTTTTTAATAAGATAGTGTTTTTTTAATGAGATTCAAGAGGAAGGTAGCATATAATTTATTAGGTTTTAGACACAGCGATCCGCAGAAATCTGGTAAAATATAGAACAAATACCTCATCATTATCAGAAGAATCATCGCTGTCTGTAGTGCTATCAGAGTAGTGTCCGAGCCCGGGCAACACTCCGACACATCGCATAGCACCCAGTGTTTCCACGTCTTCTATTTTTGGTGCACTGAAAGTCAAACCAAATACAATTATTAAGCTATTGCATAGCTTCTATCGCGGGCCTTGAGCGCGGGGACCGAATCTAGAAATTCCGTAACGAAAAAACCTCACGCTCCCCACGGGGACGGGCGCGGAGGTGTGGCTTGAAGGCATAGCATGCAATAGCTTTACCGCGGCAGTCCCCGAGTGACACACGTCTTTTTTTATCTTATATATTTATTTCTTTGGTGTGTATGTATGTTTGTCACTGAATGTTCGACAAGGTTCGACTGATTTAAATGATATTTTCTATGTCTTGAGGTGTTTAGTGAATTTTTACTAATACTATAAAGCTAAAAAGTTTGTTTGTTTGTTTGAACGCGCTAACTACTGGCCCAATTTGAAAAATTCTTTCGGTGTTAGAAAGCCCATTTATCGAGGAATCAACAGGATCCTAGCCATGCAGGCGAAACCGCGAAGCGCAGCTAGTCTATAATATAAAAACGAATCGAAAAATGTATTGGTAAGCGAATAACTCAAGTACGGCTGAAACGAATTGGTGAATTTTTTTTTTTTATATTATTCCTTGAAGTACGAGGATAGTTCTTATGGAGAGAAAATGTTAACATGTACCACGGGCGAAGCCACGGCGGACCGCGAGTTTAGAATAAAATACATTTGCTTTGCATCCATTTACACTTGGATGCAAAGCAATCATGGGAAACTGTCTAAATCTATACTAACATTATAAAGCTGAAGAGTACGCGCTAATCTCGGGAACTACTGGTCCGATTTGGAAAATACTTCCAGTGTTAGATAGCCCATTTATCGAGGAATATATATATATATATCATCTTGCTGAGACCAACAGGAGCTGAGCAACGCGGGTGAAACCGCGAAGCGCAGCTAGTAAGTGATAAAATATAACTATAATTAAAATATTATACCTCTCACTGACAAGTCCATTTTTAGGCGGTGTGGGTCCTTTTTCCTGTTTCTGTTCTCCTTCCATTTCACTGGCCTTCCGCTTTCTTACCACTACCTGTTAAAAATTAAAAATGTAGTTTTAAAAAAAGATGATTATGTTATGACTAGTAGTTAGTACACAAAAACTATTTTTGTTACTATATCAAATTACGATCAGTCGATATTTTTCACCTACTACAGTTGTTTCAGATTTCAATAGTAACAACAAATGAACAAACAAAGAAAATATGAAATTTTATATTATAGTATTTTATAACATTAAAAAAATAGCTTATCTACACTAATATTATAAAGAGCAAAACTTTGTTTGTTTGTTTGTTTGTAATGAATAGGCTCATAAACTACTGGACCGATTTTGATGAAATTTGGCACAGATAATCTTTAGAAGGGTCTAAAGATAGATCAGAAAGAACATAGGCTACCTTTTATTGCGAAATATGTACCACGGGCGAAGCCGGGGCGGACCGCTAGTTAACTATATGGAGATTTATTATTTCCAAACTTTTTGACGTGACAACGTCTTATAATTCGATAGAGCCGGCTGCACGCACGAAAAAACATGAGTCATGCGGCGTTACCTCGCTCTGAGGCGTTCCATGTGACTTGAAGTGCAAGCGAGAGCGCGGAACGAGCGACAAAGAAGCGCAATCGGACGTTGTCACGTACAACTATCGACAGTAAACCGACTTTACAGACAACCAATTTTTATTTGGATTTTTAATGAATTGTGCAATATTATCATCACTATTAATTTCTAATAGGCTATTTGACAAGGTTTTGAAAACTGTCTCAAATTATTAAGATACATTTATAGAGCACACAAAACACATGTTTCTTATTTTTTTGTAGTTATTAATTGAGAAAATGGAAAATAAAAACATGATATTCAAATATGCCGCCAAAACACAATTTTGAAGAATATGGCGTCTCACGACCATGGTGACGTCACAGCGGCGTAAACATCAACTTGCTCCTAGTACTTATTGTTTTAATTATAGTATAATTAAGATAATCTGTTTAAAAACCAGAAAATGAGTTCTTATAGATAGTGTGTAATTCCTGGATGAAGAAATACAACTATTAAAACCCCTGACAAACTATTTATATGTGCTCCAAAAGATATAAAAATGCGTAGAAAGTGGTTGCAGTTAGCTCGCAGAAATCCAAGTGATATTAGATATATCAATTAAAACAGTTATATTTTTTTGTGATGACCACTTCGATGTAAGTATGGTGTTGAATACCTAGTAGGCAGTTTATTTTATTTGCAATACATAGTATAAATCGTCTCATTACTTACCTGCTTGAGGTTAGATAATGATATATTACATATATAAATTGATGATGACGTGTTTGTATTGATATTGAAAATAATCAATACAAACACGTCAATCCTATAAACTGGAGGGCTGAAATGAAAAACAAAGGGCATAACCTAAAAAATGTATACTTCATAATTATTGTGCTATTGTGATTCATGTTTGTAAGTAGGTAAATTTAACTAAAAAGGTAATGAATGACGACTGAAATATTAACTTACGTAGCTGTTTTCACATTTCTCAATTCAGGAGCGAAAAAATCTGGGTTGTTTTTAAAGAACATGCCAACCATTATAGCGTCCACATTAGGTAGATTTCTACTGTCTGCTTTTTCTAAATTTGGTTCCATGACAAACAAAAATAACACATAAAGAACAAAACTGATTACAGACACCTTGAATCACAAGAAATAAGTTATACAAGAAACAAAACCAAAAGCGAAATTCAGCAACAACGTGAGTAAACGTTGGGATCACTTGTTATTTACGCCGCTGTGACGTCATGGCAGATGCAGCCAATCATGGATGTTTTCGGTCACGTGGTAATTTAAAAAAATATGATGTTTTTTCTCGACGATTTATAAATAAATAAGTTATTATTTATATCATTTATTAATTTAAATCGCTTCAAAAACCTTATATATATATGGATTACACAAAAAAGTAATTTATTTTTTATACTGTCAAATAGCCTATTCTCACCCCTTGAAGTTTATTCTTTTGTGTGTTTGTCTGTGTGGACCTCGTGGGCGCCAGCTGGGCTCTCAGCCGAGTTATTTCTTCACTTTCAGCCAAATTCGACACTCGTTCTCTGTAAATAATATTATTTTATTAATTAAAGATTAATTACTTCTTCATAGAAGACATGTAATATGTAATCTATACATAATATACTAAATCTGTAGAAGGGTCAATTCTGTACATTGAAAATATTGAAAAAATAAATAGTAGGGGGTGTTACTGGATCGATAACAAACCCAAATATGTGATAAAAAAAATTTTTGTCTGTCTGTCTGTATGTGAAGGCATCACGTGAAAACTAATGGTTCGATTTCGATGAAACTTGGTATAATTATACCTTATTATCCTGGGCATAAAATAGGATACTTTTTATCCCGGAAAAATACGTAGAAAAAAAAATCTTAATTTTTCCGCGCGGACGGAGTCGCGGGCGGAAGCTAGTCTATAATAAAAAAAATCGCATAGTGTTGGTAAGCACTAAGCGCATGACTCGAGAACGGCTGAACCAATTTCGTTAATACTTTTTTTATAATATTCCTTGAAGTACAAGGCTGGTTCATAAGAAGAGAAAACATAAACATGTACGACGGGCAAAGCCGTCGCGGACAGCTAGTTAATAATAAAAATACATCTTACTGAGCATATTTTGTCTTAAAAAATAATGAATCACTGAAAATTTAAATATTAATATAAAAAAAAGTCATGAAATTGTGCAAGATTCTTTATTGTATACTTTCATAGTCTGCATGATAAAACTCTTCACCTGACATCGAAGAAGGCAGAAAATTAAACATTGATTCTTATTAATATTGCATAGCTTCTATCGCGGGCCTTGGCCTCACGCTCCCCACTCCGACGGGCGCGGAGGTGTGGCTTGAAGGCAATGCAATAGCTTTACCGCGGCAGTCCCCGAGTGCCACACGTCTTTTTAGGGTTCCGTACCTCAAAAGGAAAAAACGGAACCCTTATAGGATCACTTTGTTGTCCGTCTGTCCGTCCGTCCGTCCGTCCGTCTGTCAAGACCCTTTTTCTCATGAACGCGTGGAGGTATGAAGCTGAAATTTATATCAATTACTGTCCC
The DNA here is from genome assembly GCF_061535395.1 of Colias eurytheme. Taxonomy (NCBI): domain Eukaryota; kingdom Metazoa; phylum Arthropoda; class Insecta; order Lepidoptera; family Pieridae; genus Colias; species Colias eurytheme. The sequence continues at coordinate 2,085,734 of NC_143004.1, forward strand.
TTGAAGCTGTGAAAAAATCAAACTTCTAAGCCAACGCAATCAAAAGATACAGCCGTTTATGCCGCAAATTTTCGACACTTGCAAGGGAATCAAAACCTACAGGGTGCTTCCCGTGAACTTAGAATCTTGAAATTTGGTACAAAGCAACGTCTTATAGCATAGATAAAGGAAAAATTACGAAAACCATAAATTGTACTTTGTAAACCTTGCAGGTTTGTACGGAACCCTCGGTGCGCGAGTCCGACTCGCACTTGGCCGGTTTTTTTTCTTACAAAATTAAACAAAATGCCAATTACCTGAACTCCTGCATTTCCTTATGCTCCTCAATGCTGATCTGCTGGGCTACCTCCGCCTTTGTCCTTTCTACCAGGTCGAGGAAACCGACTTCATCATCATCGAGACCTCTGATCATGTTCTCTGGAAATTAATAAAACATATATAAAATACAACCAAAACATTCTTAAGATCACACTTTAGTGATAAGGCCGCCCTTTGTGCTAGTTTAGCTATAAGTTTTAGTTTTAAGTCATTTGTATAACTAGCATAGTAAAGTGTTATAAATAAATAAATAAATAAACATTTTATCCTTAGTGAAATGGTTAATAAATAAATAAATGCATAAACATTGAACTGTGAAATACTAGGTTCAATCTTTAGGGTAAAAATATTTCCATCCTTTTTAATTCTATGTTTCCTAGAAACTTAAATAAAAAACATGTGTAATTAAGAGGGGTTAGGGGTCAGCGAAAATTCAGCTATTCGCGCCTTAGGTGAGGGGTGAGGGGGTCCGTGTTAAGTATGAAATCAACGTGCTCGAAACTAAAAATCGTAAGCGCCATTCACATTTTTATCAAAAAGTGAATGAAAATATTTAGTATTTTCTAAATAAAAGTAAAAAGTTACATAATATAAATTGGCAGCTTTTTGTTATTAATGCTAAATTATATAATCACTATCAACAATGATTAAAACCTAATAGACAACAAGAATAAAATAAATACGCACTTAGCTTATGTGCCTCTTCATATTCAGCCTCTTTCTTCATGCGTTGTTCTTCCAAACGCTGATACAGTGGCCTCGTATCGTACGGCTCCTCTGGGGCCTCTGTAATAAAAATTCAAGTGTCATTACGAAAATTGTGTGTTTGTATACTGAAATCTACGTCGTAAGTAAAATGGTCTAAAAATATTTTGGAATTAAATATTGTAAAACTGTACATTAAAAGACGTCGAATTACGTACATCTACAATATACATGAATTTTTGTTTCAAGGGAACATGAATTTATAAAAAAAAAATACAAAATTGATGACAGATAAATTTTCACCAAGTCCCAAATTCAGATTATCGAAAATTGTAATACATATCGATTATGGATTTGTTTTACTAACTTTGTTATCAAATAAAGAGGCTAGACTAATTTTCTTTTTAAAAAATTTAAAAATATCAATGCTGAGATACCTACATCAATATTTCTAAACAAAACAAATCTATCGAAGTACACTTCGGCGATAATTCAAGCAATGAATTCGTCGTTTATGTTTAATATTGTTATATTAATGCAAATCGTAATGATACGATATGAAACGTAACCTTATTTGATTGAAAAACACTGATACCTTGAGGCTGATCTTCGGTACGGACTTTTTCCCATTCCTCTTGACGCCGTCGTCTGGCTTCCAAAATTTCCGATTCAGATATAAATCCGGAACTCATTTTATTATACTTTAGTCGCTTAGAGATAGTAAACACTTCAACACAATTATAAATAAACACCTTTTAGCTTAAATTTAAGTTTTAAATCTCGAAGTAATTTTTATTTTATTTCATTTCAAGAATTAAATCATAATCCTATACGTTATGTTGACACTGACAGCAACTATGACATCGAAATTCCAATGTCAATGTCAAAATCATTTTTTTTTATAAAAATACCGGCAAAAATTGAAAACTGTCCGTGTTTTGCAATTACAGCACTAGAGCGCATTATGCGGCATAAGAGCTAGCGCGCACGAGCAACTTTGTCTCCGCAACTATTTTGTCTCTCCCATCAATTTGTATGGGGAGTTGCGTCGCTACGTGCGCGCACTTTCATACTAGCCCATAGGTGGGAGAGACAAAATAGTTGCGGAGACAAAATAGTTGCGGAGACAAAGTTGCTCTTGCGCGCACTGTCTAATGCCACGTTGAATGTTCCAACTACAGCAACGCTTCGCACAATCGAGCACTCATAAAAGTAATGCGCGTGAATTGATGCGTGCAATCGATTTATCGTTATTAATTATTAATTGTTGGAAAAAATTTTAAAGCTTACGTTTCATTGTAGTTTTTTCGAAATAATCAAAGTTAATTCAAATTGTGTAAACATTGAAAAAAATGTTAATGAAATAATCAAAATCCAAATCTTATATATAAAAATGAATCGCAAAATGTGTTGGTAAGCGCATAACTCGAGAACGGCTGAATCGATTTCGATAATTCTTTTTTTATTATATTCCTTGAAGGACGAGGATGGTTTTTATGTAGAGAAAACGTAAACATGTACCACGGGCGAAGCCGGGGCGGACCGCTAGTTACAAATATTTTTCAACCAATTATTTAAGCATCAGCATAATTCGGCATTGTGCGCCACTGAGTCGCATTATGCTCTGTAATTGGAAAACAGCCTGTTACTGCATACTTAGGTGATACTCACTCATTCGTACGAATAGCAAGGTAAATAACTAAATAAATTATACATCTGATCTCACTAAGGCCTCACTAATATTGGCGCGAAGATGTTATGGTAAGTAAAAACTAACAATATGTTATCAAAAAAATGTTGTGTGGTTTTATGAAACCACGGTAAAAGTGAAACTGTTTGAACCTCAGAGCAATAAACCGTTTGAACGGTTCCGAACACTGCTTTAAACCTACTCGGCAGCCGACCGTCACGCGACATGCGCTACACAGACCAAAAAGTTTGAGACGATGTAATAAAAGTTTCACTTTAAATAAAATAAAAAATAAAAGGGAAAGACCGTCGAATAATAGTACATACCTACAGCATAATATATAAATTTATATTGCTATAGGCACAGACTAATAATAATATACTACGTATACAACTATAGGCATCATTTAAACTTTGGAGTAGTTTTAAATTTCTCTAAACCAACAATACATTTAAACTGTTCGGTGTTCTATGTTTTAACGAAATTGTAAATATTTTTGAAGTGAAAACTTCTTTAGCGGCGTTGAGCACTTTTTCTGTAATGGGTATAAAACTTGTATAAAATCATAAACTCGCGTCAGGACACGTGACCTGATCGAAAAAGCGTAAGACGGATAGTACCATTCCAAAATATCAAACATGCTCAACGTTAATAGTCAAGTTTTCACTTCTGCCGGCACTCCCGGAGTGCAACTCGTCTTTTTTTTAAATTTAAAGATAGTTAGATATTATGCTTCATTTATTATTTATTAAGAATTCTTCTTCATTTATTAAGAACGTAGTCCATGAATTTATAATTTCAATCACTTTTTCTGTGCACTTTACAATCACATCTTATTATACCTACCTAGTTTTTAAATTTTTAAACAAGCTTGCGGTTACGCTGTGGGTTACGCACCCACTTTCCTTTTTCTATTAGAAAAATAAAAAAAAAGTGAAATTGACAAATGACAACTGACAAGTGACATTTGACAATTTGTTAGGCTCACAGGTTAGGCCTCAGGGTTAGGCTATGTTTGAAGTTCTATGGTGAAAATAACCAAATATTTTTATTGTTTTTACTTTTTCGTAAATATTTACAGCTACATTAGTCAATTATGTCTAAATCGGATGCTATCGATAATAAAGAAGCCCAAAACGAATTGGTGGAAGATGGCACTAACAAATTGTTAGTAAGATGCAAATTTTGCGGTTCAAAGATTTTAGACCGGAAATCGGGAAAATATATGAAACAAGAGGTATTTTATTCTTTCCATTTCACTACCTTGCACTTAATTAGATAATAAGCTAATATTTATTACTAAATTTACGCTTTGAAGTTAATTTAAAGCGTAAATTTAGTAATCAATATTAGCCGCCGTATACCGCTATGCCCTGGTTAAGCCGGGAACGGCGCTATTTTCCAACATTTTCATATTTCACTTATAGGCTCTTTAATCTGGCTTCATCTGAACTGTTTATACATAATACTCCGTATAAAAAACGATACTTCAATTATTAAGTATCTAAATCTTGTATACTTCCGCTTTCTAATCTCAGTATGAAAGACTATAAATACTTTAATCAAAATACTTAACAAATAATAAATATAATAATTAACATTCATTATGATGTTTGCAGAAGGACCTCCCTCTAATGGAGCAGGATAAGAACTCAGATGGACAGGTCCAAAGTGAAAAAATCAATGAATTTTACTTTGTCGAAAACATGTACACTTTTGAGAACATTGGTTTTACGCACACAGTAGATAACTATAAGTATTTAAGTTGTGCGGATTGTGACGCAGGCCCTGTCGGCTTCTATGATATGAACACTAAGCATAGTTATATCGCTCTGTCTAGAGTTAAACATGAATAAGTTTAAGTATAGTTAAGTTAACGCTTTTGCAAGTCTGAACTCTGAATATATAATAACATTATGTGAAATTGTGAATTTTAATATTTGTCAGTCAATAGCGTAAGGGAACTTTGGTTTTCAAATGTTAAATTTATGATTAAAGTAAATAATATGGAATATATTCCGTCAGACCCCAAAATAAGAAATATTATTATTCTTTAGCTGTTTGCCATGACTCTGGAATTTGCATAAAATAAAAAAAAAATAGTTTATGTCACTGGCAACATTCAAAATTTTTTAAAGATACCTCCTTTTTAGTTTACTAGATTATGTAAACATTTTTGTATTATTTTTTTATAATGTGGTCAGTGATTACTTTGAACAGCTACACTTGATTACTTAGTAAAGGATATTCATTATTTAGAGTATTTTTTTTCTTATACCTATATAAAAGGTTATCTTATGCCGTAAAGTTATTCTAAATTGCATTTACTATTTTATGTTTTATGCACTCATAAATAATAACACTAACTAAATTTAAAAAGAGATGAAATTTAATTGCAATAAAAATTTATGAATATAGAAAAAAGTTTTAATATCTAACTATTTATTATTTTTATATTTTATATAAAATTATATTTAAGAGCATGGGGTAACTATGGTATGTATATATAATATCTAAATTAATATGTTTATTATATAAAATTAAAAAATTCTGAATATACTACTTATAGTATTTAAGAAGAAATCAGATTAAAAAAAGCAATATTCCTTTATGAAATTGATACTTGCAAGAAAAAAAAATAAACTTGTGTCACACCCCGGACACTCCATACAAAATGATCGTTTTGACAGTCACACTGTAGAGACTGCAAATGTGTGTGTTAACGCTTTATGGTTGGCACATTTGTGACTAGCGTAAAAAAAAATTCGCGTTTTTCTGATGAAATACATCCGTAAACAGCACAATATCTAACCATTTTCTACGAAAAACGATAATCACAAATCCAAAATAATAAAATTACTTTAAGTCAATTTGATTAATGTTGTCAATCTTCGTTGCGTATCGTCCTTGCAGAAAAATATGGCCCATTTTATGTCTGATCGCGCGGGGGTGAGGTAAGTTTAATTTTGGCGGGAGGCGGAGAGTGTCCGTTCTGTAGCGTTTAGCTACTATTATGTATTCTGTGCTTGTGTTTATAAATTATAATATAGCATTTTATCTCTATGCTCATTATATTATCATTCCAAAGCTTATCAAATGAAATTCAGGTGAAAAACCTTATTATTTTTTACAATCTGTAAATAAATGTGTTATCACTGCTTTTATTGACTTTTATTTTGTACCTTTAAATAAAAAAAAATGTATTTTAGTATCTACATAACTACTCACTAGTTAATTTGATGTAAAATGCAACTCACTGAAGTACTTATACATACATAGGTACCTACATTTGTATACTTCAGTGGTTGTATACATAAGTTTAAGTAAACTTCAAGCAGTGTATTTGATTTTCTAGAAATGTACCAACTAATAAATTAACAACAGTATATTCGTAGTTTGTTATAGACGTTGTTCTGAACTATTGCCCCCTTTTCATATTTTCGCTCCATAAGAACTTTTCTTGTGTCTTAACACTCTTAAAAAAAATAGCCAAATTGTTCGACCCGTACTCGAGAGCATCTTAATCTGTATAATTTTCTAATCTGTGGAAAAATAAATGATACATATATATTATAATGTGGTCTTTGTAAATGTACGGTAATTTCGATCCACGAGTATCGGTTTCCGTGGTGTAGCGGTTATCACATCTGCCTAACACGCAGAAGGCCCCCGGTTCGATCCCGGGCGGAAACATACTTTTGTATTTTCCTATTACTTTTATTCATGTACTTACAAGTTATTTTTTAATACTCGTGGTTTGATTGAATTGAAATCATTAAAAATTGCACTAATTTTATTAAGTATATACATAACAATAATTAATTATTAGATTCCTATTTCCTAATGCTATGAAAAACTTCTTCTAAGTTCTAAGGACTGCGTAGGTAGGTACTGAAGAATTTAATTAATAAAACTAACATGCAAATATGCCTAATTATACAAATAATGCTAATAAGAAATAAGCAATAGGTACCTACGCAAATACTTAGCTGTTGGTATGTAATGGTCGCTCTCACGGTTCAAAAGTCAGCATACATAACACATGTAGGTACATCGCGGCTATTAAAAGCGCTTTTCTATTTTGGCGCGAAATTTGAAATTGGAACAACACCGCAAACAATTAAAAAAAAATTACTTCAAGATTTTTAATGCGAAGTTAGCACAGGAAAAAAGTTAAACAAAGTTTGTGTTAGTTTTCATAATTTTTTGAGCGCTTTTTAAATTTCTTATAACCGTCGCATTTTCTATGCAAGTTTTTTTTATCCCGAAAATCGCAAATCATATTATTGTAAGTGGAAAGTGCAGATAGGTTAGTGTTCCGGGAGCAGCACTTTGAATTTATCTTTTTCGCTCACGTCGAGTCACGTTAGAATAATTATGCACAGAATCATGCCATTTTCTTTGACGTCTGCGTGTTTGCGTTAGTGTGCCGTTTTTGAAGATGGAATGTTGTGTTAGTAACGCATGTACATACACCTTTTACTCAAGCTTTTACTTATAATATTATTGTTGACCATAATATACAATATTCCAAAACTTATAGAATAATCAAGAGTCTCGTGTTTATTTAGAAAAAACTTAGCTCGTTTCATGGCCACATAGAAAGCTAGCAAGTACCTCGTTACTGCACAATGCGATTATTTCGATTTATGCATCTCCGGACACACTACCGGATCGTGAATAATTTACGTGGTTTTGTACTGAATGATTTGAAGGTAGATTAATTGGCAGTACATAGGTAGGTACATGTATTTATGGTCCAACGTGTGTAAATAAATTTAAACTTAACGTCTTAGATTCTTTGTTTTGGCCCTATCACACATTATTAAAACGAAAGTTGTCTATTTTCCATGTTGTTCGTTATCATAAATTAAGAAATCTCAATAACTATGTAAAAAGTTCTTAGGCTATCTTATCACTTTTATTACATAAGTAGGTACCTATTCAAAATATCAATCGAAATAAAACAGTGTTTATCTCAAAAATATTTCATTCCTGCCTTGATGAATAAAAAATATGTGCGTGTACCTTTAACAATAGATTTTCTATTGTGTCTATGGTTCCGGGGCCTGAGTTACTACAAAGTAGAAAACATTTCTTAATCGTGTACACACGTAAGAAGTGAAACTTCTTTATGACCTTATTTTTCAAAAAATAATTTACTATATGTAACTTTACAGAAATACGACGAATCACGCGTGGTAGGGATAAGAAAAAGATGGCGCGTAACGAAAAAATGTCACGCGTAACAAAAAAATGTTACACTAATTTTTTTTCCAACCCCGTTAAAGGAGTTTCACTTCAATTAAAAATAACGATGTAACTTTTAAAAACTTACTTACAGGATCATGAGAAATTTCAAGGAATAAAATAGGTGGTAAACCGTAAAAGGTAAAACTATGTCATGTCGATTCAAAAGTGCTTCTCGAAGTACCTAGTATAATCTTCTCTTATATATAAAAATGAATCACAAAATGTGTTGGTAAGCGCATAACTCGAGAACGGCTGAACCGATTTCGATAATTCTTTTTTTATTATATTCCTTGAAGTATGAGGATGGTTTTTATGTAGAGAAAACGTAAATATGTACCACGGGCGAAGCCGGGGCGGACCGCTAGTCTATAATATTAAAATGAATCGCAAAATGTGTTGGTAAGCGCATAACTCGAGAACGGCTGAACCGATTTCGATAATTCTTTTTTTTTATTATATTCCTTTAAGTACGAGGATGGTTCTTATGTAGAGAAAACGTAAACATGTAAGTACCACGGGCGAAGCCGGGGCGGACCGCTAGTTGAACAAATAAATGTTTAAGTTTGAGAATAAATACTACGTATACGCACTTTTACTCGTAAGCAAGTCTAGATAGTTGTGCCTAGTGACATAAAGCCCATGCTGGGTCAGTGACCTGTAGGCTGTATAGGTAGTATTTGGCCGGAAATTGAATCCGAACCACGCAGCTTTTAGTTTCAGTCCTAGGTTATAGTGTGTATCCGTAATATGTAGTCTATTATAGGGCTGCAACCTACGTGTAAAATAATATTATTACGAATTTTCCTTCACACTATGATTATAAGTAGGGATGTAACGATACATGATTTTGCCGATACGATACCGATACCGATATTTGTAGTAATGTATCGGCGATACCGATACCGATACCGATATCGATGGCTTGGTAGAAAAATAAATAGTGAATTATGCATAAAAAGTTACCAACATTTAACAGAGACAACTGTTAATCGTATTCTTTTAAATAAAAATGCCAAATCAAAAAACAACAAAACCATTTATTTTAGTATTATTATTTTACGAAGTCAGTTAAACTTTAAGTAATACACATACAATCAGTACCTAATAAAAGTTTACTATTCTGCCGTCCTTTAACTAGAAAGCCGTTAAGCCCACGAAGTGAGTTTCGAGTAAATGGCAAAAAACACGGAAATCGTTATTTCTTAAAAATTATGACACTTACAATAATTATTGTGAGATACATCGATCGACATTTAATTATATATAAATATTAGTTTTTACCCAGAAACTGTTATAATTTATTTTTAAATTCACTTTTTCTCGTTTAGTTCAGCATAATAATCTGAAAATTTTAACTATTTACTGGACAAGACGGCCGTTTACATACCATAGCGACTTTTTAGCTAAGTAATTTAGTATTTTTATTTTCATTTTGTGATTTTTTTTTATTTAGTAATAAAATGCTTACCTAAAACGTCGTTAAGCTACTATAACTACTTTTAAGCTATGACTTTCGTTTTAATTTAAATTTCAAAAACTTTATAATCAGCGTTTAAGGGTTTTTGGATGCTTTTGTACTATGATTCTATATAGTTGTACTAAATTTTAATCTTACTAATGTTAATAATTTGCTGCTGTCTGAGGCTTTGCTCTCGGGAATTACATCCTCTAGGTCAACCATCAACCAATGGAAAGGAAAAGGATCAAAAGCTTTTAGGTTTAAGTATTAAGGATTTAAACACTATCTAAATTAATGGTTTTAGCGTCTTATTGTGAGTAACAAGTATTTTAAACTCTTTTACTAAATGACTCTTTTAAGTTTTCGATAAAATTAACCTTTATTTCTCGTCATGTTCACGTTTATTTCATTACAGTGGCTCATTAAGGGGTTAAGCTTGAGATAAATCTTCTCGCTTTTCTTTTTTGGAACCGTATATTCATTTAGAATTGCAATTTTAACGTTATTTTATAAATATTCTTCTGCGAAGTTAGTCTGCGAAGGGGTTAAGATTGAGATAAATCTTCTCGCTTTTCTTTTTTGGAACCGTATATTCATTTAGAATTGCAATTTTAACGTTATTTTATAAATATTCTTCTGCGAGTCACGGATATGTGAGTACAATATATAGAACCACAAACATATAAACATAAATCGTTTCCTGAAAAAAAAATTAAGACTTGTGCACAAGGTTTTTGAAAAAATAAAACCCTGGTTTCAATAGGGCTTCAAGCTCTTACATGTGGGATGCTCTTAATAAATAATGTAGAACCGCTTATCAAATGATTAGAAGACTCTTTCATCCACATTCAGAAAATATAATATACCAGAATATGTGGAAAATAGCAGGAGGTAGAAAACTTTTTATTTGCTACTATGTAAAAAATACAAATCTTAATAATCTAATACATATAAAGATAAGAAAAAATAGCAATAGTTGCAAAATGGACTCCCCGTCAGCGGGTCAAAGGTAGTGTACTTCTAACAATTTTTGTATCACCATCTCTAGTACATTGCTTGACAGTCGATTACTAATTCCTCCCAAGGGGTAAATTACATAATTAATAAATAGTTTTAAAAATTAAATAGTTAGTACAGACTGTCTTTCTTCTCTTTCTCGGTTACAGAGACAAATCAGAGTCTAAACAGAGAAGTACGATTGAAAGTTCGCACTGTCGTAACCATTACCTACCAAATTTTCGTAACTTTGACTTGTTATATTTTCCGTAATTTAGCTGCTAGATTGTTTAAAACTTAGTAAACCTGATCAGAAACAATACGTCTTGTAAAAGAAAATCAAAAACAATCGGTACTCTGCTTGGGAGCGACATTATTTCATCATCACTCTCATCTAAAACTGATGCATCACCAGAATCGGATAACTGCCTTTTAGCTTAAAAATGAGGGTTAGCTGCTTTGTAGCTAAGCAAAAAAGTGTTATTAGAATTTTTCCTAAATAAAATTACTTAACTAAAAAAGCGTTAAGGGCGAGTAACTGCAAATAAGGTAAGGATTTCCATTGGAATCGTTATATGAAAGCATATCATAAAGCAGTTATAGTCCTTTTGCGTCCCTATAGTTAAGTATAATCTGATAACGTATTTTTAGTCAAGTAAAAAGCTAAAAAATAATTATTAAATCTGGCGGTTAAGGTACTTTTAAGGAAATTTAGCGAAGTAGTGTTGGTTAGACGCTTTCAAGTTATGGAATCGCTGAAAATTGTGTTACTTAACGGCTTACAATATTTTCATATATTTATAACTATTAATGCTAGAGAAATGTTTCTTAGACAGAAAGATAGAGAATTCTGAACTCTATCACCCTACATTTAAAACTGAAAATTGACCATTTGAGGGTTAACGGCTTTTAGAAGGACGGCAGTATTGGTAGAGTTTTTTTAGAAAACAAAGTGCGCACGCGCGGGCGGCCTCCCGCATCGTTCATTGGGCGCGGATTTTTGAATTATTTGATATCAAAAAAATTGGATGTTTGTAAAGTAGGTTTACGATCGAGATGTTTACGTGATAACATAATGCAGTGGCAGCGCTCGAGATGAAACGGGAGATCGGTCCGTCTCTCTCTCGTTATACCTGCGATCGCGCTCGTGAGGTTTTGGTGTGACACAAGTTTATGAACATGTCACCCGACTAAAACGATTTTAAAAACGTTATCACGTTAAAAATTTAAAAAATTCAAAATTATTTATTTCTTTCCTTTACATAAACAAATTTGTGATTGGAACACTCCTAGTAAGCAAATAAAATGCTTGTGTCAGGAGGTTCCGCTCTTCCTTAACACTATTACAGAAACAGAAATAAAACAATATGAATAAATACAATGCAAAAACATAAAAGAAAAGAAATAATTTAATAAAAAAATATCGGTATCGGTTGATTTATTATCGGCGATACCGATATATCGGCTTGCCGATATATCGGCCGATATATCGGTATCTGTATCGGTATCGTTACATCCCTAATTATAAGTATATAAGTTGATATGATATAAGTTTTTATGGATTTTGAATACATAGTTTTTAGAGGTGCGGTAGGAAGTGTTTGTGATACTTAAGTACTAATAAATAAAAAATATATTTTAAAACATATTTTTTTTCTAATTTGAGTCTTAAGGGGGCGCATAAAGCAAAATAACCAATCTTCTATTAGATGATACGTGTAATATGCAAGACCAAATCTAAAAAATAAAATATATATCAAACTAGATGATATGTTCAACGATTATGTTTAATCAAAAACATAAAATATTAAAATTTACTCGATAAAAAAAAATCACCAAGTTAGCTCTAATTTTCACACTTTTACGTTTTCTACTTGACATGGTAATACTTATTATGATTTTTTTTTCATAAACAATTATATTAAAACATTTGCAAGATATTTGTCAGAGCATTTTGTGTAATTACTTTTAGTTTTGGTTTTATCTGCGATAAACCACTTTTGGCGCTCTTTTTTTCTCGAGATAAACGTTTGATTTTGTCACGATAAAAGTGGTTTATCGCAGATAAAACCTAAACTAAAAGTAATTACACAAAATGCTCTGACAATATCTTGCAAATGTTTTAATATAATTGTTTATGAAAAAAAAATCATAATAAGTATTACCATGTCAAGTAGAAAACGTAAAAGTGTGAAAATTAGAGCTAACTTGGTGATTTTTTTTTATCGAGTAAATTTTAATATTTTATGTTTTTGATTAAACAGAATCGTTGAACATATCATCTAGTTTGATATATATTTTATTTTTTAGATTTGGTCTTGCATATTACACGTATCATCATTCATCTAATAGAAGATTGGTTATTTTGCTTTATGCGCCCCCTTAAGAGATACATGGTTGTTTTTTGTTGTCACACCTACATCGGTTTCCGTGGTGTAGCGGTTATCACATCTGCCTAACACGCAGAAGGTCCCCGGTTCGATCCCGGGCGGAAACATACTTTTGCTACTTTTATTGAAAGCCATTTCCATTGGCTTCTTATATTATATTATACTCTTTCATATTCTTCTTCGTAATTTAAAAATTTCTAAAATTGGTCCATATTTTAGTACTATAGCTTCACAAAAAAAGAGCTGTAAATACGTTTCTTCTGTACTTTGTTTAATACAAGATTATGTAAGGGATAACCCTAATTAATTTCTATATAATAATCGATAGAGTTGATCGAATTTTCGCCCCATAAAAGGAACGATACGTGGATATGCTGTGACATTCGTATTGAGTCGGCAGAAATATTTTCTCAAAGTAAATAAGCTGCTATTGGACGCATGCATTTTTAATAAAGCTTTAGCCTTATTTTAGTTAAATAATACTGGCTTAAAATCTGCTTTTACTAAAGGTAAATATGAAGTAAGTATGAGAAATAATAACTAAGTAGTTAGACTAACGACGTAGTGAAGTGAGTTTTACCACGTAGTATATTATTATTAGTCTGTGGTTTTACCCAGTTTAACCTAACTTACCCATCTTTTACTACTAATATTATGAAGTTGAGTATGTTTCTTTGTTTGAGCGAGCTAATCTCAGGAAGTACTGGTCAGATTTGAAAATTTTTTTCGGTGTTAGATATCGAGGAAGGCTTATAGGCTATCTTTAATGTATTATCACGCTAAGATTAACAGGCAATGCGGGTAAAACCGCGGGGCACATCTAGGAAATAATATGATGAAGCTCTGATTATAAAACAAACCATTTGTTTGAAGAAGGTAAACTTCATTCGTTTCTAATTGCCTACGAAACAATTTAAAAAACACAGCAGTAGAAAAATGTATGCGATAGTTAGTAAGGATGATTGTTACAGTTTTACGTAAAATCTAGATTTCAAGCTAGAACCTAAGGCTAGTTCAGAATACTATTAGAGGGCCATATGTAATACTATGTAATATGTATTATGTCATTGTTACTGAGGTTTTCACTTCTCTGAAACGAAAGTTTCGTGCTTACCATACCAATTCTATTCATTTAAACATAGTCCTTATGTTTTACAATACTTACACAATACAAAACTTATATTATTATTTAACAGTTAGTGATAATATAAGTACATAGTTACTATGTAATGTTCCGGAACTTCGGGGTACTCAGATACCAGTATAAAATTACGAGGGAACAAAATATAATTGATAGAAAACTCCCCTTTTTAAAGAAATAAATTTTCTTCAACTCTTAGACTATTTGTTACTTAAGTACCATATTTGTTTTGACTGACCGGTTGGCTTGGTTGGTAGTGGCCCTGCCTTCCAAGTTCCAAGCCAGAGGTCGTGGGTTCGATTCCCACCCGGGGCAAATATTTGTGTGATGAATGATGATTGATGATTTATGTTTGCTCTGTGTCTGGGTATTAATTATCTATATAAATATTTATTTAATAAAAATTATATAATATATGTATGAATGTTTATCAGTCATCTGGTTTCCATAACACAAGCGAAAGCTTAGTAGGTATGGGATCAGATCGTGCCGTATGTATTTATTTATTTACCTAGGTACTTGTCTAGTATTACCAACATTCACACGCATCTTACCAAAAATTACATTTGTAAGCAAGATAATATCTTCAGTTATCAAGTAGGATTGTTATCTTTATTTATTGGTACATACGGTGTTGTGTAGATCTTATCAACTGGTCACGATCTCGGATTATATTGGAGTAAAGCTTTATAGTGAGAGTTGTTACTGTGTGAATGAATCACTTACTTGACTAGCTTTCCGCACACGTCTTCGCCCGCTTTGTCTAAAACCTAATCTAAGTATACTATATTAATAAAAGCTGACGAATTTGGCATATGTTTGGCATATCTTGGCTTTTCAACTCTTTATTCTATTCTAAACTAATTTCTGAACATACAAATCTATTCTATACTAGCGGTCCGCCCCGGCTTCGCCCGTGGTACATATTTACGTTTTCTCTACATAAAAACCATCCTCGTACTTCAAGGAATATAATAAAAAAAGAATTATCGAAATCGGTTCAGCCGTTCTCGAGTTATGCGCTTACCAACACATTTTGCGATTCATTTTTATATATAAGATATATAAGATTTAAGCCGTGATAGTGTAAGAGAGGGACAGTTTTTCGCATTTGTATTTCGCATATTAAAGTATTACTGTATATTATTATGTGATCAAAAAACTCTCTTTTATCATATAGTTTATGCAAATTAACGTGATTGGTCCCAATTAGTGCTTCATTAAAAATATACTGCTAAGTTCTAGCACAGACTAATAATAATATACCTACTATAGGTTCTAGCATTGAGAAGAATCTCTAACAATAAAATGCAAACCTTTGATCTTTGCGTTACAATTGAGATGCTTAGCTGTTATAAGCAAATTTGCGATAAATATATTATATTATGTATTGAAATAGTACATTTGTAATACTTTTGTCTAACCAAGAGTCGTGTTATTTTCTCGTTTTATGACTTTCACATATTATAGCCAAAGTTTATGTAAGTAATAGTTGCGAAAAGTTTAATGTCATACAGATTACAGATTATATAATTTACAATGAATTCTACAAATAATATATAATACCTATGTATTTATATATTTGAGTATTGTATTTGACTAGATATTTTTCGTTGTTTTGTAGCGTCAAATTAACTATATTATGTAATTAACTAGTGGCTACCTGATCATAAATTATTCTTCAAATAAAATATGTTTTTTAATTACGAGTGTGTACTTATCAATGGGAAATTATAGTAGGTAGTAACAATTTAGTAATCTGTCGTATAGGCAAAAGTTTATTGACTTGCTGGCCATAAAACAAACTTCCGATACTAATTAGTAATTACATAATTTACAACAGCTACGTTGCTTACATATTTTTGGTGCCTATTATTATAGGTTTTATCTTTTACATAACCCTATTTCCTTTTATTAAAACAAATACATAATAATATATTCATTTAGGTTGTCATAGCAACGTTTTTATTCAGCTTGTTATATAATAACATTCATGCTAAACACGAGAAAGAAATGTGATGTAAGTACATCAAAACGTAAACAATTAGCATATTGCATAAGTCTCTAATTGTTATTATTGAATGAACAAAACCACAACTTTGCATGAAAATTGCGTAGGTATTTTAATCTGTGATTCGCATAATATTTAGATTATCATGCTAAATGCAAAAAAGTCATAAAACGTTATTTATTAATAATTTACTAATTATTGTGTATAAGTAATATGAATCTTGTCACGAATGTGTGTATTTTCCATTTTACTGATTCAGAAAACAGTTGTACTGATTTTGATTTAAGCTTTGGTGTAGTATATTATTATGTACTAGCTTTCCACCCGCGGCATCGCCCGCGCAGTCAAAGAAAAACCCACATAGTTCCCGTTCCCGTGGGATTTCCGGGATAAAACCTATCCTATGTCCTTTCTCGGGTATCAAAATATCTCTATACCAAATTTCATGCAAATTGGTTCAGTAGTTAAGGCGGGTTAAGGAGAATTTTACACAATATGGTGTTTATGCGCGAAAATATAGAATTTTTCGCGAGCCCTTGCCATCTACATTTGAAAAAAATCGAATCATGTTTATTTTAGTTTGTTAGAACTTAGAAGTAATAAACAAATATTATGTTTATCTTTGTATTCGTTTTAGATGCAGAAAAATCATTTACACACTGACAAGGGACTAGGGAGAGAGGCATTTTTAATGATAACGTTGAGGAAATTTTCTGAAAAAATATATACATTAGAATCCTATTTCTTTTTCTAAACTCGTATATATGTCGTCGTCGTTAGGTTGAATCTGCTATTTGATTGAATGACTAGCGTCTTCATTGAATGACGATTGAATGAGTTCTCTCATAAAGACGGACATACAAAAATCATAAATATAAGTCTAGTTGGTGCCCTTTGTATGTAGGTAATCTTAGTTTATGAAATCGTTACGTTTGTGTTAACAGCCGTTTTAATTACATGAATAATAAGTTTATCTTCTTATTTTACATCATGGTGTAATGAATATGCCATTTCGTTATATGCTAATATTTGGATTTTATAATCCGAAGTCAGTAATAGGGTTCCCGAACTTTTTGCTAACTACGGAATCCTAAAAATTTTTTACTTTTTGGATTTTAGACATTAAATCATGGTAACTACATAAATATATAACGTTATGTTTATCTATCCTGACTTCTAAAAACGAGCAGACATCGATATATATAAGCGAGGGATTTATAAGTACATATACACTTGAAGGTGTGTGTGTATTTAATTTTAAAGCATTAAAATGCTTTATAAATAAGAATTTTTCTTAGGAATAGAAATAGTTGAGACGGGATTCGAACCCACGTCTTTTGCCTTCTACTTATACACATTTAGTTCAAAAATAATAATCTTCAACCCCATTACGACGTAATTTACTGTTAAAAGATAAAAATCAACGTCAAATATATATTTAATTTTTTATAACACAATGAGTTCTTTGACCTTAGTTCGTTGTAACTTGTAATTGTATAATCATTCAGTTTTAGCTGACAAGTTGAAAAATACCTATTTGACTAAATTTTTATTAATTGCATAATATTTTGTGTCATGGTCAATACTGGGTTTGAAAGAAATTTGTAAGCTCGGATGTTACAATGCGGATAATCGTGTTCAAAATACCAATAAATAAAAATTATTTCAGTAACAATTTTATGGTTCTTCTAGTTATGTTGAAAATATTTTTGTATTAAAATAGCTAATATTTTAGCTCCACGAACGAATTAACCTAACCCACTCCCTTATCCAAATCAACGACTACTCTAAATAACGTTCAGTCAAGACGTTGAATGTTCTTGAATCTAGTCAATCAGTCAAATAGCAGATTCAACCTGATGACTGCGACAAATAGACGTATGCATATTGTTTTAAATATTTATCTGTCTGTCTTCGATACGCGTATCGAAAAGACGCGTGTAAATAAATCTTATATGAATTACATACCCCTCTAGGCTCTAATATGTGAAGATTTAAACTTAAACTATGTACTTATATCCGTGTAGTTTTCAACAACATAATGTTTGGCTTCGCTTCGCTTAGTTAAACAACAAATAGACGTTACGAATGAATAATATAATATACGATTTTTTCAAACCCTTAAAAATATCAATAAATAAAATTAACAACACTTTTCTTCACAACTGTACAGCAAAGTTGTCCACAGTCATTAGATCGACGTAAAGCCATGCGTTTTGTGTTTTACTCATTTATTTCATTGAAAAAGGTCATCTTTAGTTTTTATTGCAACATATTAATAGTTGAAGACGACAATTGTTTTTGTAAACTTTCGGAGCCTTGTATTTGACCTTAACTTAAGGAATGGTATCTATAAAAGTAACTGTTTATTGGAAATTAACATGAATTACAAAACATAACATTAGTTTTAAAAACTTTATGGGACCTTTATTTTTTATTTGAACAATAACCTTCTAACAGATTTAACTATCAAAAAGCACTCTGAAATATAAAAGAATACAAAAACATTCTGAGCGTCTTATTTTTTACTTGTACCTAGTTACCGACAAAAATATTCGAGCTTTTCAACTGTTTTAGAAGTATATTGAAAGCTTGTAATTTTTAAACTGCATATAGCTAAAGTTATAGGAAATCTTAAAGTTCGAAAATAGCTAACATTATGTGGATTACGTTACGGCCCGAAACCATTGAGAAAATTCCCGAAACCCTCTCGAAAGCTTGTTTTGTTCCCACGAACAAATATTACCAAACTGATCAAGAATTACGATGAATATTTGCTATACTTTATTACTTACTGAATTAATGTTTTATTAGAAGTTTATGTGGAGTTTCAGGTGGTTTTAGGTAAATAAATAAATAAATAATTATCTTTACCTTAGATACTGACATTCATGATCTTTGTGTCTGGTATTTACGAGACAAGAGTAACATCCATACTAATATGTATTATAAATGCGAAAGTAACTCTGTCTGTCTGTCTGTTACTTAATCACGCCTTAACTACTGAACCAATAGGATAGGTTCCGGGATAAATCCCGGAAATCCCACGGGAACGGGAATTATGCGGGTTTTTCTTTGACTGCGCGGGCGAAGCTGCGGGTGGAAAGCTAGTATACTATAATTTCTTACGCGGTTTAACATCTCATTTCCGTGGGAATTTTCTTTGACCGCGAAAAACCGCTGGCAAAAGATAGTATAGTTGCGAAAACTTTTCGTGGGTGATCATGTAAGACAATCACTTGTTAACAGTCACATAATACTATCTAATGTAAATATAATTTAAATACAATGGCGCAAAAGTGTGTTCATTAGAATGACATTTAGTGGAGATATGTTTCAATGTTTTTTTTTTTGATTTAGGGGCGTGATGACCAAGGCTTAACCTTTAGGGTTGATATAATATTGTGTATTGCTATGTATTACATACATTACGTAATGTAGGTTAGGTAGGTTAAGTAGGTAGGTAGGTTATGTAGGTTATAAGGTAGAATAATAGCACGTTATTTTACAGGAAGATTTTTATGGTTTTTAGGTGATTAGTTCTGTATCCAGACGGATTTTTAATTCTAATGATGCAGGTGTGAATCATTAAATAACTAGATAGTATATCTACTATTTATTGTAAGGAAATTGAGCACGTTTTGTATAAACCTATTATTGTGCAGTAAATTTGCTCTATAATACTTTGTCTTTTTTTTTTCTTTTTCGAATTTGTTTTTTTTTGTTATAAAGCTGAAGAGTTTCTTTGTTTGCTTCAACGCAGAAATCACAGGAACTACGGTCTACGGAACCTGTTTGTAAAATGCACTGTTAGATAGCCCATTTATCGAGGAAGGCTATGCTAGATATCATCACGCTTAGACTAACAGGAGCAGAGAAATGCGGGTAAACCCGTGGCGCACGGCTAGTAGTGAATAAATTTTATAACATTACGTTACAGTGGATTGAACAAAAATTGCAAGTACAAAGTTATAAGGTACCAAGGATTTTAAACGGAAATTAAACCGGTTTAAAGTTTAACCGGTATCCGTGAAAGTTCTAATTTAATAATTACGAGAAATGATAATAATATTATATTGATAAGCGGTATCGATTCATATGATTATAGTATTAATTGCAATTTGCACTACTTTGATATATTATTACTTACCTATTTGCTTAAAAAAATACAAAACAGTGAAACAGATAAAAAGTGGTTTTTATCACTGCTCGACAATCGTATACAGAGCTATGCATAAAGTAGGTTATAACTTATATTAGTTTTTTTTTTAATTTCTTTATACCTATACATTTCTTAAAATTTAATATTTAATTTAATTCAGCAACGAAACAAAGTAGGCATAAAAGCACATAAACAATATACATATTATGTCTATCTATACATACATAAAAACATGCTGAAGGAATGTCCATTTCAAAAATGTAAAATTAACCTCAGTATGAAATTTAAAATCTCTAATTGTTTAAATTCTTCAGTTCCTAGCAATTCGTTCCGGCGTCGGATACAGACGATTCATAAAAATACTAATTATATCACATTAAAATTATAATTCCTTACATAACGTAATAGTAATTAATATGTAATAAGAACATTATGGCTGCAACTTGCATTATTTTTACAATTTACATAGAGTAATGAAGATTGCTATGTTAAATAGTTTTACGACCTTTATCAATGGTTAATTAAAATCTTTAATATTATAATTTATAAAGTGCGAAAGTGTGTTTGTTTGGCTTTCTTTCACGTCGTAACGGATTGATTTTATGATGTGATATTTGTATGAGGAAGATAATTATATAGTACTAGTTGCGCCCCGCAGATTTATTTGCATTTATCCGTTCCTGTTGGTCAAAGCGTGATGATAATATATTATATAGCCTATAGTCTTTTTCGATAAATGGGCTATCTAACACCGAAAGAATTTTACAATCGGACCAGTAGTATTAGCACGTTCAAGCAAAAAAACAAACACTTCAGGTTTATAATAATTAGTATAGATACTTTTTACCGCGCCGTATACATCTTATTTCCATGGGAAATTTCCTTTGACTATGCGAGCAAAGCCGCGGGCTAAAACAGTAGTACATAAATACCACGCGATTTACAATAATTACTAATAATTAATACATTTTCAAAATAAGAAACCATTATTTGAATATTAAAAAGCTTTCGCACTTTACAATGAGACAAACATAAACTTAACTTACTTTTCCAGCTTATAGTAGTAGGTACTCAAAATGTTTTTGTTTTTGTTTACGAAAAGCCTTTTTTTAAATAACGATTCGATAGACCGGGCTCCAAGGAGATGTTCGTTTGCATAAATAGCGGACCTAAATCTGACTTCTGATATATATTGTATAGATCCCAGACATCCTATAGACAGATGTTGCCAACCAGTTTTGTGGTCCCCTTCCCCGCACCCCGGTAATTAAATATGGCATACAAAGAAAAAAATAAACATTTCCAAAACATGCCGCGTGGGGTATCAAATGAAAGAGCTTATTGAGTAGATCACGAATATATAGCATACTATAATTCTTACACTTTCTCTAAGATTTTTTAGAAAATTTACGAAAATGGTCCATTTTTGAGTTAACTTTAAACCACTACTATAGATTGAAAACTCATGAATATATTTTTTAAATTATTATTTTAAATAATTAACAATAGTCCATTGTTTACGATTCAATAGTTCGTACAGTGAAATAGTTGCATGGGGGAGTGGGGGGAGCATTCAAAGATGGCGAGTATATTTTCAAGTTTATGCCAGAAATAAAGGCCTAAAACAAAAATATCGGTGTCAGGGCTTAGAATAATTATCTCTGCACTGTCTTTGTGTTTGACTGAATGAAAAATATGGCAGAAAATTCTTGAATCAGCCTCTGTGTGATTAGATTTGGCATAAACTTGAAAATATACTCGCCATACTATATAATAATAATAAGGCTATGCTAGATATCATCACGCTTAGACTAACAGGAGCAGAGAAATGCGGGTAAACCCGTGGCGCACGGCTAGTAGTGAATAAATTTTATAACATTACGTTACAGTGGATTGAACAAAAATTGCAAGTACAAAGTTATAAGGTAACAAGGATTTTAAACGGAAATTAAACCGGTTTAAACCTTAACCGGTATCCGTGAAAGTTCTAATTTAATAATTACGAGAAATGATAATAATATTATATTGATAAGCGGTATCGATTCATATGATTATAGTATTAATTGCAATTTGCACTACTTTGATATATTACTTGCTTAACAACTTGCTTAAAAAAAAATAAAGTGGTTTTTATCACTGCCCGACAATCGTATACAAAGCCATGAATTAAGTAGGTTAAATTAGTTTTTTTTAAGCTATTGCATAGCTTCTATCGCGGGCCTTGAGCGCGGGGACCGAATCCAGAAATTCCGTAACGAAAAAACCTCACGCTCCCCACTCCGACGGGCACGGAGCTGAGGTGTGGCTTGAAGGCATGCTATGCAATAGCCTTACCGCGGCAGTCGTCGAGTGCCACACGTCTTTTTTTTTTAATTTCTTTATAAATTTCTTAAAATTTAATATTCAGCAACGAAACAAAGTAGCCATAACACCACATACCTTATACATAGTAACATGCTGAAGAAATGTCCATTTCAAAAATGTAAAATTAATCTCAGTATGAAATTTAAAATCTCTAATTGTTTAAATTCTTCAGTTCCTAGCCATTCGTTCCGGCGTCGGATACAGACGATTCATAAAAATACTAATTGTATAGCATTAAAATTATAATGCCTTACATAACGTAATAGTTAATAATATGTAATAAGAACATTATGGCTGCAACTTGCATTATTTTTACAATTTACATAGAGTAATGAAGATTGCTATGTTAAATAAAAATAGTTTTACGACCTTTATCAATGGTTAATTAAAATCTTTAATATTATAATTTATAAGTGCGAAAGTGTGTTTGTTTGGCTTTCTTTCACTTCGTAACGGATTGATTTTATGATGTTATATTTGTATGAGAAAGATAATTATATAGTACTAGTTGCGCCCCGGAGATTTATCATTTACCTATACACATTTATCCGTTCTTGTTGGTCAAAGCGTGATGATAATATATAGCCTATAGTCTTCTTCGATAAACGGGCTACCTAACACCGAAATATTTTTCAAATTGGACCAGTAGTATTAGCACGTTCAAGCAAACAAACAAACACTTCAGGTTTATAATATTAGTATAGATACTTTTTACCGCGTCGTATACATCTTATTTCCATGGGAATTTCCTTTGACTATGCGAGCAAAGCCGCGGGCTGAAACAGTAGTACATAAATACCACACGATTTACAATAATTACTAATAATTAATACATTTTCAAAATAAGAAACCATAATTTGAATATTAAAAAGCTCCCGTACTTTACAATAAGACAAACATAAACTTAACTTACTTTTCCAGCTTAAACTCAAAACGTTTTTGTTAATGTTTACGAAGTCTTTTTTATACCAGTACCGATTCGCAATGTAATTTCTACCGATTACAATTGATAAGAAACTCGATAACTCTTTTTAATAGCACTTTTGTTTTTGTAACTCACGTATTCAACATATCATAAAAAAGCTGCAGATTAACTTGGAGATTTCTAATTTGATCAATTAATATAGGTAAGTAAATACCTAAGAACCATTATTTCAAATTAAACTTTCGATTAAAAAAGAAACAACCATAGATACATAATTTTTGTAACACCTATGTAAAGCTTTGATAATTTCTTATGTTTATTGTTTATGCTTCTAAAAAACCGTTTAGTGCGTTTGTTAAAAAGGAAATAATTTTCTTTAGACAACACTCAAAACTTTCATTGAAAACAAAAGATTTTCTTTCTTGATTAATGTTAATATAAACCAAATAAAATATTGTGTGTTACAATAAAATACAAAATATGGACTTTAATTTATCAATCAATTGCACATTAAAATTTAGTGAGCTTATTTTAAAACATAGTTTAAATTGACTGGAGTATTATATGCAGTTAATAAAATGTTAAATCCTTGACACTATATGGAACGTAACATTTGCTTTGAATTTTTTGTTATTTTTAGGTCACCATTCATACCTATTTTAAAGATGAAATTTATTGTCTTTGAATTTGAATAATTTTTGTCATCTTTATGACGGCAATATTTTTTTATAGTATGTTTCATATTAAAGGTCTTTATTTTTAAATGCTTATCTTTGGAAGAATTTCAAGAACATAATTGTATAGAAATAAAACTAGACATCAATATTCAATTGCAATGCCATTCCCGATTAAAACCATAGATAAAAATAACAAAGCTGTCTTTTGTTTCGCCGACTTTATTTCGAATTGTTCTGAAACTGTGAAACAGACAAGTCTATAAACCTTCGGAATTCCTTGCGCAATTTTTAACTAGTTTTATTTTGATTAATTAAGACATTGTTCTTAGTTTTACATCGTAAAGTGTGCAAGGAAGATTCTTGGGATGCGTCGAAGATTCTTAGTATTTGAAATTTAAACTAATGACCCCCAAAGGCGCGAAAACTAACCCATTATTAAATAATCCCACGTAAGGAGAGAAAAGTTTCAAAATGGAGGTCGCATTAGAATGGTGGTAGTGTCACAGAAGAGGTTATAAGCGTGCGCTATGAAACGCTCGTGTACATTCTGTGTTTACGATTGTCAACGTGACGTATTCGAACGGTCAGTTTGAAAATAGAACGCCGATTTGTTTTCGGCCTTTTCCCTTAGAAAAAAAAATTGTCTATGTTTTTTAAATGGATTCCCGCCAGTGAACGTGTGTTGTGATATTAATAGTTTTTATTTTTTTTAGCGGTGCTTTTTTGTGTTTGGAAATTAATAATGGTGAGTTTTCTTTTAAATCCTTTTTAAATTAGACTAGATGTGGAATTAATTAAAAAATTAACTAACGGTTCGATATATTATGTTGTCTCTTGATTTTTGTCGTAAAATAAAATCTTACGTTAATTATTATTTTAAATAAACAAAATATTATTTTTAATTTATTTGGTTAATTTAATAATAATCAATACATTTAAAAATTTATACTCATAGACATAACAAACTTTCAATAATTTAATAATCAACCAAATAAAATTAATATGAAAATTATCCGCAAAATGCACTTGCGGTTATTTATAAACACAATATTAACGAGAAAAAGTACAAATAATATATAAAAATATAGTATATAATTAAAACGTTCAAAAACTTTTATCTCAAACAATCCCAGTATGCAATCCATATATTTTTTTAACATCTTCACGGCTCATTGTTATTTACGTAATGATTGTCGTACGAAGATACTGTGAGAATCGTGTTATCAGGGCAAAATATAAAAACGCATGCAAAACCATTTTACTTGAAATTATTTTAATGAGCCATTTATTACGGTGTGTGAGTATTATGATTTATGAAGGCAAATAAGGCATTCTTTTCTATGTTGTCATGAAGTAAAAAAAGTTACTATGAAAGCTACTATTTAGTAGTAAGCAACTACTATTTGGTAGAAAAGCTTACTATGGAAGGTTATTGACATGTTAGAGTTGTTTATAATAGGTAGTAGCTGTCCTAACTAATTACTAACTAAATACAAGCAGTCCGCCCCGGCTTCGCCCGTGGTACATGTTTACGTTTTCTCTCCATAAGAACTATACTCATAGTTCAAGGAATATTATAAAAAAAGAATTAACGAAATCGGTTCGTTCTCGAGTTATGCACTTACCAACACATATACATAATTATTAATATACTAGCGGTCCGCCCCGGCTTCGCCCGCGTTTTCAAAGAAAACCCCGTTCCCGTAGGATTTCCGGGATAAAACCTATCCTATGTCCTTTCTCGGGTATCAAAATATCTCTATACCTAATTTCATGCAAATTGGTTCAGTAGTTAAGGCGTGATTGAGTAACAGACAGACAGACAGAGTTACTTTCGCATTTATAATATTAGTATGGATTGTAGGTTCCCAATTGTGAAGCGGTAAAGATGTAATTTTCTTATGGTATCTTAATGAGTTTAATGAATTTTTACAATCAGCGTCAATATACAGACTTCTTAGAGAACCGCTGAAAATAGCTATATCGATTTTTATGAAATTTCTGTGTTTGATAGGTCTAAGACTAGGGCGTAGACTGTATTTTTCCTCCTAAATGATATGTCAATTCAATTATGTAATTCTTTTCTTCATAGTAATTTGTTTTTGTAATGTCTGTAATATATTATTATATGGTAATTACATAAACAAAAATACAAAAATTAACATATATTATTCATAATTCGGACTTATATATGCATTTGACAGACATTGCGATTGTTAAAAATATTTAACAATGAATGAGGTAACTTGTGACGTCACATTTAATTATATATTTAAATATTTGCATTAATTGTTTTGTAGGAAAGTCAACAAAATGATATTAATAATGTAAACAAACATTCAAGAGCTCAAAACATTTTTATTGCGCGAAATCAAACAATTTCCAATTCTAATCAGTAATCAGCAACAACACAAAGCAGTCATAAACATTAAAATATTTAATATTTTTGTAATTACGACTGACCGGTTGGCTTGGTTGGTAGTGGCCCTGCCTTTCAAGCCAGAGGTCGTGGGTTCGATTCCCACCCGGGGCAAATATTTGTTTGATGAACATAGATGTTTGCTCTGTGTCTGGGTGTTAATTATCTATATACGTATTTATTTAAAACTAGCGGTCCGCCCCGGCTTCGCCCGTGGTACATGTTTACGTTTTCTCTACATAAAAACCATCCTCGTACTTCAAGGAATATAATAAAAAAAGAATTATCGAAATCGGTTCAGCCGTTCTCGAGTTATGCGCTTACCAACACATTTTGCGATTCATTTTTAGGGTTCCGTAGCCAAAATGGCAAAAACGGAACCCTTATAGTTTCGTCATGTCCGTCTGTCCGTCTGTCCGTCTGTCCGTCTGTCACAGCCGATTTACTCGGAAACTATAAGTACTACAGTGATGAAATTTGATGGGAATATGTGTTGTATGAACCGCTACAAAAATATGACACTAAATAGTAAAAAAAAGAATTGGGGGTGGGGCCCCCCATACATGTAACTGAGGGATGAAATTTTTTTTTTCGATGTACATACCCGTGTGGGGTATCAATGGAAAGGTCTTTTAAAATGATATAAAGTTTTCTAAAAAACATTTTTCTTAAAGTGAACGGTTTTTGAGATATCAGCTCTCAAAGTCGTAAAAAGTATGTCCCCCCCCCTCTATTTTTATAACTACGGGGTATAAAATTCTAAAAAAAATAGAGGTGATGCATGCTAATTAACTCTTTCAACGATTTTTGGTTTGATCAAAGTATCTCTTATAGTTTTTGAGATAGGTTGATTTAACTGTAATTTATTATATTTGCTGCTACGGAACCCTTTGTGCGCGAGCCCGACTCGCACTTGGCCGGTTTTTATATATAAGATTATAATACATATATATATATATATGTATGTTTATCTGGCATCTGGTTTCCATAACACAAGCGAAAGCTTAGTAATTATAGTATGGGATCAGATCGTGCCGTGTGTGAAAATTGTCCTGAAATATTTTAATTAATAATTACTTTACCTTTTTATCGCTCTAATACGGAATAATGTGGCATTCTGAAAGAATTTTCAAAATGATTGATCGAGCTTCGTTGTATAATTGTTTTTTGGTAGGTACATTTTGTTCGTTTACAAAAAAAAATGCTCTTTATTATAATAGATACTTATTACTATCTTTTTTATGTAAGAGGAGGCAAAAGAGAAGACGCGTCATCTAAGGACCTGGCGAATATTGTCATGTAGGCAATTAAATAAATAAATAATTAAAAAACGTTTATTTCGAAACAATGGGGGGTGGGTTAGGTTAGGTTCGTGTTTTTTAAGACTACACAGAAATAGGAGCCCCCCGAAGTGGGGCTCCGTCGGCTCGCGACCGTCTTTTTGTAGAATTTTTGAAAAAGAAGAATTTTCGGCATATTACAAAATGCCGACCGTTTGTTAACGGCGAGATTATACAATTTGCCTGAAACACATACATTAGTATATTTATTAACAAGACAAGATATTTTTAACATTTTATTTGTGTGCTTTTTGAATAATATTAAAATGTGCTCTTTTTTGATTTAATTAGGGTGCACTCACACACATCAGTCACCGTCAAGTCACCGATGACTGATCGGTGACGGTTTGTGTACGTATCCACAAACACCAGTCACCGTCATGTTGTCCGTCAGTCACGTCGCCGGTTTGACTGAATCATTGAACACATACATCAGGTTAGTCAGTGATTAGACGTGTGTCACGCTAGAGAACATGTAGCAATTATTGACGGTAGCACGACGCTGACTGAACTGAGACGTGACGGCACCGGGTGAGTGGGGATAAAAGTATGATACATGTATGGAAAGATTATTTGACGTGCCTGACCGGTGACGTCACTGATAGATTTCGTGCCGGCGACTGTCGTGTGGGAACAGAGTCATACTAGAACTATTGATACATATTTTTTTTTAATCCTGTCCGGTGACGTGCCGTGACGGTGACTGATGTATGTGAGTGCACCCTTAACCTTGTAAATTCAAAATCATTATTATTTATTAGAAACAAAACAATGTTCCTATCTATAATACCTACAATATTAATAACTTAAATTGGTGCAACCAACTAAGAACTTTGTTAAAAAGATAAAAAATAATAAGGCTCCAGATAATAATCGAAAATCATAAAGGTAATATTTTTATTTATTTGCATTTTTATTGATTCGGACATCCACCGTTTCTACACTATTATGTATACTATTATATTATCTGTGCTATTATATAATAATTCGTGAATCAACATTTTGTAATAGCAATAACAATTTACCTTTAATCATTTGTAGTGAAAGCGCGCGTAAAATTTTTAAACGTTCAAATTTTCTTAACAAGTCGTAATTAGCATTTTTGAACGATTTTGATATGGTTATGAACGTAAAGGGTTAACGTCTTAAATAATTATACGTTTATATAAAGTATGATGTTTTAATTGCTATAATTATTCAATCACATAACTTAATTTTTATGTGAACGAATTAAACAAAATGTTTGTTTTTAACATATTATCATTAAATGTTTACTATCAGCATACCACAATGTCTGTTAGCAGGTTTTTAGCTGATTGATAAAAGAGCAAAAGAGTTTTTGATGAATCTAATACCTACATACAATTCTTGTTGAGACCTCTAAAACGGCTAGGCCGATTTTCATGAATTTTTTTGTGCATATCAGGTAGGTATGAAAATCGAACAGTATCTATTTTTTACATCTTAAGTGATAAAAGAAAGGTAGAACAACATTTGCCGAGGCAGTTAGAATTAAAATAAATTTAACAATAAAGATGAAAATAATTGTTATGGGAAACAAATACACGCGATCAAACGCATGAGGAAAAACCACAAGTCGAAAGCTAATACTAACATGTTAGCTGTTTCGCGCTGTTTCTCTCACTTATGTTACCTGCTTTTTCATTCATTAATTGTCATAAATAAGCTACATCACTGCCAAGTGCCAAGTATTATCGGAATTCGTTCAGTAGTTTTCGTGAAAAAAAAAGTGTTGAGAATATTACGTTTTTACAAACTTTCGCATATAATATAAATTACGATTATATTGGAACAATTAAACTTTGACAAGGAATTATTTCACAAGAATTTATTTCTTATCTTAGCTTTGATTTTAAATTAATTAATAATTTATTTATGTACTTTGACGAATCAACACATTTGAAGAAAAATGTTTCTTTCATCAATGACATTTCAGTATTACAATATAGTATGTATTATATTATTATCTGTGGTATTATAAATTAAATAAAAAAAATATAAATAAATCCAATACAGAAGGCAATCTAATAATCTTCTAAAGCTTGCAACACATTACCTATTGACCGCTTGCACAATAAGCAAATAATTTGAAGATGCAACCTATTTACATATGCATTACAAGATGGCTTTGCCTTTGCAATGGTGATGTAAATTACAAAGGAATATTATAGAATAATAGCAAAATAGTATATTCTGCTATCAATTAATTCGAAGCTTTTAAGCTCTTACCTTAAAAATACTCTCTTCACCATTTTAAAATGGTATAATTAAGAATCTAATATTATTATTGGTGATTACTTTTATTATTTTGTGTATTAAATTAAAGATTGAGTACTTTTGTATTTATCTTCTATACTTAAATACTTAATATTATAAAGAGGAAAGGTTTGTAATTATGTATGTATGGTTTTCACGCATAAACTACTGGACCGATTTCAATGAAATTTAGCACACATATTGAGGGCAACTTGGATTAACACATAGGATAGGTTTTATCTCGGAAATCCCACGGGAACGGGAACTATGCGGGTTTCTCTTTGAAAACGCGGGCGAAGCCGCGGGCGGAAAGCTAGTCACGTATAGTTTCAAGATACTTTTTCAAACAGGGTATCCCAGTCCACTTATAGGCATTTTAATTTTAATTTATTTCATTTATTGTATGATCTTAATACCTCCCAGACCAAGAATTTTACTATACATGTACAAAAATATAATTACAGAATACTTCTAAAATTTCATAGAATATCCATTGTACAGATCACAGTAAGGTTAAAATCATGTTAAAATACTTTAAACACATAAGAAAGGTTATAACAGAAACAACACAGGTCGTAATCAGTCATAATGCTTATGAAGTAAGATGTCACTTTGTCGAGTACTTTAATAGTAATTATGCATAAGAGTCAAGACAAAGTTTTAGTTACGGTTTCAATAGTCTTTATGTTCTATTATGAAAATAGAAGCGCAGTTGTAATTTAGTGATGTTTAACTACAAAATGCAATAGAGCATTTGGTATTTAAGTTCTTCAAAATAAGTGCGAACCTTTTATATTAACGTTATGTTTATCTTTGACTGAATTTTATACTCTATCGCTAATCTTAAATGAGGGTCATAGCGTATATGCAAAAACAAAGGCAGGTGTTTTGAACATAACATGTCTTTCTGTTTTAACTTACGTAGTTAAGCTAGATCTAAGCTAGACTATTCTATGAATTTATTTTATACAAGTAAATACACCAAATCACTACACTTTGAAATATTCTGCATTTTTGCTTTAACTAAAAAACAAAAAAAAAAAAACAAACATAATGCCCACCTGCACAGTGCGCTATTTTTAAGAACGTAGGTATGTGTGCACTCGAACATTGCCATTTAACATTAGAGGTTTCTCAAAGAATGTCAACAAATAGACCGAAGATTTGCCAAAATTAGTTCTTGCCTCACCTTTTATACCCAGTGTAGTTTCACACGTCTGCATTATTTAGCAAATTGTGATATAATTTGACCTTTAATGAATAAATGTTTGCTTATCTCAGTTGTTTTGTGCTGTCAGCTTGATGTTTTAATCTTTGATTGCAATTTAAAAATTCAGTTCGCATCCTTACGAAATATTTTAAGCTATGTTCATTATGTTTTTAAATTGTGTACTTATAATATTTGAGAAGCTTACACAAATAAGATTGCATTTACCTATTAAGATACAATTTTATTAGAAAGACGGTTATGAAAACAGTGTCGCAAATGTTAATCTCAGCAAAAGTTCAGTGGTTGCTATTAGTCAGAAACGGTTTGATACAATTTCTTACTTTTATTATTTTTCATTATGTGTTGCTTAATTTCTGCAGATCCGATTGATTTGAAAGTCATTGACTGCAATCGCTTAAAATTAAAAAGCTTTCCTTCAAACAGCTTTCAAGACGTATCTTACATAGTTATAAAATACATTATACGAAGATGAGATAAACAAGATAATTGATTCAAAATTGTGTAACTGATAATGTTTATCATTATGTACCCGCTTTACAATGGGCAGTGTTGGCCCAACAAATGCTTGTCAAAGTTTGCTGCTATTCCGGTGATTATGAATAAACATTTACAATGACGGCCGATTATAGCCACTGGCCCTCTATCGTGATTGCCTGTACTCGCCCAACGCTGCCCATTGTGAAGAGGGCCCATTATGTATGTAAAGATTGCTACATATAAATACATTGAGGCCAATTGACCACTCACAGCAAATTGGTCCACTATTATTATTATTTAAGACTTGAGTCGTGCGAAATCTATGTAATAAGTAATTGAAGAGATGCATTCTGAAATATTGTTTTTGTGTATTGCCGATTATTTGGAACAAGGTTAAATATGATAGTTAAGTCGATAATACCAAAAATAAAGATATAAATCATAACGATTATTGAAGGTCGAAAGTTGAGCACTTAAATTTATCGACGGAAAATTCCTCTGTACTCAATATATTATTATTACTTCAATAGGCGGATCCACACAGAGCGTTCAGCCTCGCGAAGCAATTGCTTCGTGAGGCTGCTCGCTCTGTGCGGATATGCATTATCAAGTTCGAAACAAGAAGAATGGGGGAATATTTAATAGATTTTTCAATTTAACTGCACCTCACCATTAATCCAATTGATGAAATAAAATTTCATAAGGAAACCGGAAAAGTTGGAACGTATGAAAAATTTACCAAACAGCATTGTGACAACGTGCTTTTAAAGAAATACAAGCTTACGACATTTGCACAAAATTAAAATAAAAACAAATAAGAAAAAACTCAACGGCTTTTTAAACTTCAAACTTTAAAAAAAAGACGGGTTGCACTCCGGGAGTGCCGGCAGAAGTGAAAACTTGATTATTAACGTTCAGCATGTTTGATATTTTGGAATGGTATCCGTCTTACGCATGGAATATAAGGGCTTAAAAAAAAAAAAACATCCGTCTTACGCTTTTTCGATCAGGCCACGTGTCCTGACGCGAGTTTAAAATTTTATACCCAACGCCGCTAAAGAAGTTTTCACTTCAAAAAGACGGGTTGCACTCCGGGAGTGCCGGCAGAAGTGAAAACTTGATTATTAACGTTCAGCATGTTTGATATTTTGGAGTGGAATAAATGAATGAAAAAATCCGTCTTACGCTGCTAAAGAAGTTTTCACTTCAAAAAGTTTAAAAATAAGTTTATTATTTATGTTGTGCAATTTGAACTATATCCTACATGAATAGAGTGTATATTGCAATGCATTGCACATTCACTGTCAGTGATTAGGACATGAAAAATGATTTGCGGTTTTATAAAAGCCTTTGTGGCAAATTGAGTAATAAAATATTGGAGCTTTATGTTGTAATGGATGTCTGTGTATTTTAAATGAGTGTCCATCAATTTCTATTGTGGTTCGGTTGAAAGCAATGTAATTGAGAAGGTATGAGCTAATTATCAGGTAGAGACTTTAAATAATAGCCTTTTCGGCCGGTTCATTTTCCAAAAAGAAAAGAAAATTGATTAACTATATTATTATTAGTCCAGATTCATGGCAACTTAATTCAATATTTTTTCTCATTTGTTGAAGTTAAAATTCTATAGACGCGTTGAGAGTAATGAAAAGTCGCGTCATGGCAATACCGTCACGTCACGAAGTCAGGCGACGATTTTGATCTTTGAATCTTGCCAAAGATGTTTTACTCCAGACACGTGTGCTCGGCGTACACGCATTTTTTAATTATTATAATTTTCCTGAATAATTCTGTAAGACCTTGAAGCTTTCAAAACTTAAATGATATTTCCAAACACGTCTTAAATAGCAGTGGTACATCAGCAAGTTATATATATTGTCTCACAAGGCGGGGTCAGAGGTGAGGATCGAACCTGTACCCAGTTTCTACAACCTAGAACTTTCTCTAGGACCTGACCTTAGCATTTTCACTAACGTCTTATCTTAATTGAAAGGGTACTGTCGTGGAGATTCTATATAAATATTATAGACTTGTATAGATATGCAGTTTCACTTGCATTTGTCTTCAAGTTACGATGTTTCTACTACATTATTCAATTTTCGAATCCATTTCCATATCTTTTAAGTTCAAATTATGGTAGCAAAAAGTAGTCTATGTTCGTCTCTAATGTGTAAAATCCTTGTGTTGAAATTCATATCAATTGGTTTAGTCGTTTTCTCATGAAAACAACATAAGAAACGGTTTGAAATTCTACAAGAATAATTTTTATTCAGTAATATGTTTATTATCAATGACTCTACTTTATAATTATTATGAACAAAACCGGGTTTGGCATTCCTATTTCTCCATACATTATGATATCCATCATCATCATCATCAGCCCATATGATATGTCCCCACTGCTGGGACAAGGGCCTCCTGTGAGGGTACAGGCCATAATCCACCACGCTGGCCAAGTGCGGGTTGGCAGATGTCACATGTCGTCGAACTTTTGATTCTTCGACATGTCGGTTTTTTCGCGATGTTTTCCTTCACCGTTCTATCTATACTAATATTATAAAGCTGAAGAGTTTGTTTGAACGCGCTAATCTCGGGAACGATTGAACGGTCCGATTTGAAAAATAATTTCGATGTTAAATAGCCCATTTATCGAGGAAGGCTATAAGCTATATATCATCACGCTAAGACCAATACGAGCAGAGCCACGCGGGTAAAACCGCGGAGCACAGCTCGTTTTGCACGCCTCATAAGCGAAGCGTTGAGGTGGGTACTACTGTCACTTCGCGCAAAACATCTGATTTTTCAAACTTAAAATGTCTTTATTTTTTATTATATTGCACTTGTAAGATAATACATACACACACATATTAAGAAAAAACACTATTTTTAACGTTCATGATATTTTTGATGTCATTTTTGTTATTTAAACTAGTTAAAAAACAGTTTAAAAAAGTTCTGTCTTGGACGTCCGTGTGTCTGTATGTGCGGATCCTTTTTCTTGTTAACACGATAGCGACCGAAATACTTTACTAATCGAGTCTTTTTTTTTCTCTTACGCTTGAGTATGCTCAGGAATAGAACCCTTTCATTTTTCAGGGTCTGATTCGATGTGGTTTAATTGTTATTAAATAAACAAAAATAATAATTAATAAATATTTATTAAAAACAATTATGAGGCGTGCACTTTTGGATTTTCCAAATTATTTGATATTATGTAATTTCTTTATAAATGCAAACAGTTGAACTCCGCATAAATAAGAATTCTCGAAGTTCATACAGCATAATTAGAGATCCTCGTTGCGCAAGCGCATCTCAGCATAATGACTCGCTATTGGCTAATTGATGGCTCTCTCACGATTGGTCTATTTTGAATAATGACATTCCATTTTCGTGTCTTTTTATAGTCTGAAAGAAAGTTTAAATTACGAACCATGAAACGTATTCATTTGGTATACAGGGTTTTTTTAACACACGTAGGGACAGATGAAGCTAATAAATAAGCTTCATCGGTATATTTGTATGTAACAGACGCTTTTAGACTCGATTTTGACTCACTATTTCAGGACAGATTTAATTCAAACTTTGTATATATTATGATAATTTCCTCATAGCAAATGAATTTACCATAAATTACCTGTACCTTAAGTAAAGTAAATTTTTAGAGGGTTGTCTATTCCTATTTTAAAGTAAAAAGATGAGTGAAGATAATATTATTATATTTCAAATACTAGTAGCGTTAAACAGGTGATAGTTGTTAAAATTACTAGCATTTGGACCACTTGTCGAAACTAATATTTAGCATTAGATTCGCTTTCAATACATTGTCAATAAATAAAGCCTTGGCTAGCTAATCAAA
The DNA here is from genome assembly GCF_061535395.1 of Colias eurytheme. Lineage (NCBI taxonomy): Eukaryota > Metazoa > Arthropoda > Insecta > Lepidoptera > Pieridae > Colias > Colias eurytheme. The sequence goes on from NC_143004.1 coordinate 2,121,425, forward strand.
GTGAAGGGTGTCAAGTCATCTTCAAAGGTCCTACCGATTTTGTATACTTTATGGCGCAATTTTAGACCTTGCTGTGTATTAGAAGCATTAAAGTTAATAACAGTAAAGGACATGTTATTACAAATAAATCTATACTTAATATTCTAAAGCTGAAGAGTTTGTTTGTTTGAACGCGCTAATTTCAGTAACTACTGGTCCGACTTGAAAAATTATTTCGGTGTTAGATAGTCCATTTATCGAGGAAGGTTATAGAATATAGGCTATATTATATCATCACGCTAAGACCAACAAGAGTGGAGCAATGCGGGTGGAACCGCGGGGCACAGGTAGTGATATATAAATCGAGTGTCAGTTATGTAAGAGTCTAGTACTATATGTATACGTAGTATATTATTATTAGTCTGTGGTACTACATATATTATGTGTGGTTTAAGATACGATAATGGACCATTGATTGACTTATTTTTTCTTGTGGTGATTGCGTATTTTTGAAATATGGACTTAAAAGTAATGCAATAGCCTTTCATTTCATTTACACTGATGAGATAAATCTCCATACATCAATGTATATTTCACAGAACTCCCTTCTCTACTTAAATGGGAAAATAACTCTGCCTGTCTATCTCTTCTATACGCCTAAATACTCGACTGAATTAAATGAAATTTGCTACAAAGATAGTTTGATACCTGAAAAAGGATATCGGATTTTATCCCGGAATTCACACGGGAACGGCTTTTCCTTTGTTATTCAATAAAGAAATTAGAAACGTAATTATGTTCTTAAATTACAAATAATAATTTGGAAGCAATACATTAACTATAACAAAAAATAAATTTTCGTTGTAGATAATTATAATAATACACTTGGTATTTGAAAATGCTCTATCATCATATACTTAATTATTATTATAAAGTTACTTGCAAATTCTGTGTTGTAACTGAGTTGACAAACTATTACACACAACATTTGACAAATGACTATAAATGTGTGTTATTCAAGTTAAAATTAATCGTTCATTGACAATGACTCGCTAAATAAATGTTTTGTTTCTTATTTCACACATACGGACAGTTGAACTATGACATAACTTTTAGAAGTTACATCACAGACCTACTATAAGGTGCTATAAGTCTATACTTATCATTGACATTAAATTCAATAAACATAAATATTTGAGAACCATCAAATCAAAACATTTTATCCTTGTTACCTCTGTGAGCTACCACAATCGAGAGTTTCGTAATTCGTACAAGAAATTATTGGGCGTCACATCAAAATAAAGCTACTCACGGAAAATTAACTTGATAGTAGGTAATCAAGTGCAAAAATGGGCGATGAATCCTGAACTATTAATACGAATTTAATGCCAATAAAAGAAACAATAGTCACTTAAATGGGTTTTAAATTAAGTAAGAGTACGTTGAAAATGTCACTACCAAACTAGACGAACGAAATACAACGATATCCTATCCTACTAATATTATAAATGCGAAAGTTTGTGAGGATGTGTGTTCTTTGTTATTCTTTCACGCAAATACTACTGAACCGATTACATTGAAATTAAGCACACAATATATAGAGGGTTACTTGGATTAACACACAGGATAGGTTTTATCCCGGAAATCATACGGGAACGGGAACTATGCGAATTTTTCTTTAAAACGCGGGCGGAAATCTAGTACTATCATAAAATTAGTTAAAAATAAAAATCTGTCGTCAAAACTCGACAGAATCCAAAAAGAAACCTTTCAGAACACCTCTGATGACGCCCACGAAATAATAAAAACAGTTTTCACCTTTGCTAACATCAATTTCACATTGTCTTATTTTTTGTGCAAATGTTTCATCATCGATTACCTATTATAGATACATATACATAGATGTATATAGCAAAACTAGCTTTCCGCCCGCGGCTTCGCCCGCTTTGTCTAAAACCTAAATTATACACTAAAAACCTTCTTCTTGAATCACTATTCACTCTATCTATTAAAAAAACCGCATCAAAATCCGTTGCGATGTTTTAAATATTTAAGCATATGGAAAGCGACTTTGTTAAACTATGTAGTGATGACGAAATTCACAAATTAACACGTTGATCATGGGACATACTCGCTCTACCATTAATCTTGTTTCATATAATCTGATCGGCTCATGAAAAATTAAAAAACTGATATTAATGCACTATTCCCACAGCGTGTGAGAAATTATTGCAGCACTATTTGCAATGGATTGAGATATTTGGTCTCTTTATGTGGTTTTGATTGGCTGATGGTACAAGAAAATCCTAATGCGAGGAATAATGGTAACTGCATTTTTGATATGTTATTTTAAACTTAAAATTCTTAAAACATATAAGAGTAGTAAATAGTACTGAAACATAATAATATGGTCTTACCACGAAACAATTTAAACACAGTATAACTTTAAACCAGGGATCTGTCTCTTTAATAGTTGTCTATGTGAAATAAAGAGAACCCGCGTTTAAACTTAAACCCTGTCTAAAGTTTTTTATGGTAAGACAGTAGTAAAAAATCATGAAAAAGCTTTTTGTTTTCTGTATCTTGAATGGAAAATAAAAGACTAATCTATAAATACATAAATTATTGTTTTCCTTGGCCTCGCGATAATTTATAAATAACTGGTTTCATTCTACATTTTCTTATATTTTTTCTAACACATTTATTGTATGTTCTCACTAAATGAAATCTTCAGTAATTTGGGCAGATATTTTAATACTTTTATTAATTAAATAATCAGCAATTAATTACAATTAGCGTGACATGTTAAGTTTTTATATAATTCGCTCCGAATACACACTACAATGACTGTGTTGATGGTATCGGGAACAAAAACCTTTCTCACGTCGGGTAATTGTAGTAATTGATAGCAAATATTTGTTTCTTTTTACCCGACTGCGAGAATGTAAGGAGGGTAATGGTTTGGGTGTGTTGCCTCAATAGAAAAAAAATGTGTGCGTGTACTAGTACACACGTAAGAAGTGAAACTTCTTTATGACATTATTTTTCAAAAAATAATTTACTATACTTATGCAACTTTACAGAAATACGTCGAATCACGCGTGGTAGAGATAAGAAAAAGACGGCGCGTAACGGAAAAATGTCACGCGTAACGAAAAAATGTTACACTAAATTTTTTTCCAACCCCGATAAAGAAGTTTCACTTCAAAAATATTTTAAATTTCGGATTGTCTGCTACATGTGTACAAACATATACATTATACATAACTAGCTGTGCCCCGCGGTTTAGCCGCAGAGCTCCGCTCCTGTTGGTTTTAGCAATGATATACTATAGACTAAAGCCTTTGTCGATAAATGGGCTATCTAACACCGAGAATTTTTTTCAAATCGGACCAATAGTTCCCGAGATTAGCGCGTTCAAAGTTCAAACAAACAAACTTCAGCTTTATAATATTAGTATAGACTAGCTTCCGCCCGCGACTCCGTCCGCGCGGAAAAATTAAGATTTATTTATTTCTACGTATTTTTCCGGGATAAAAAGTATCCTATTTTATGCCCAGGATAATAAGGTATAATTATACCAAGTTTCATCGAAATCGAACCGTTAGTTTTTACGTGATGCCTTCACATACAGACAGACAGACAAAAATTTTTTTAATCACATATTTGGGTTTGGTATCGATCCAGTAACACCCCCTGCTATTTATTTTTTCAATATTTTCAATGTACAGAATTGACCCTTCTACAGATTTATTATACAGGGTGTCCCGCTTTCGGTATACTAAGCGCGAAGGGACTTGTAGTTTTGCATACACTGATCACATAAAAAATACTTAAATAACAAAATTACGCGAAAAATTTTTTGCTAAATTTTTCCTTAAAATCCATGTATTCGTCTCTAGCTTCGCGCAGCCGGCATATACCGCTTCGCTAATGTGAGTATTTTGTCTATGAAAACATAATCTTAAACGATAGCTCACATGCGGGTGGCAAAGTTGGGCGGTTTGCTTGTTGGGGGTGTACACATGGAATTTTAAGAATTCCTCTATTTAAAAAAAAATGCGTCTGGAATTTTATAATTATTTTTTACGTACTCAGCGTATGCAAAACTACAAGTCCCTTTGCGCTTAGTATACCGAAAGTGGGACACCCTGTATATATGTATAGATAAAAGTTTATTTTTATTTAAAACTAAAGTTTGTAAGATATATTGGTCCTATTTTTAAACACTATTGTGTTTGGCGTGGCGAAATGTTTAAAAATTGCCCAATACGTAAGAATCACTTGAGTTCACGCTTCGCTGTTTTGGGGTCAATTTGAAACACAAACTTAACTCTTGTGTGCATACATTATCATCATTTTATGTATTTTGTATGAAATTAAATGTGGGATGGTAGTTTTATGGGTTATTACTGCTTAATCGAGGTAATGTGAACATTTACCTGTTATTTGTTCTTCATTCACAAACTATATAATTTTATATAATAATAATATATTATTTGTCTTAATGTTATTCCGTTATTATAAACTGTATTGTTTACCTTGCGTTTGATAGAATCCATACTAATATTATAAAGCTGAAGAGTTTGTTTGTTTGTTTGAACGCGCTAATCTTTCGGTGTAAGATAGCCCATTTATCGAGGAAGGTTATAGGCTATATATATGGCCATTTAATGAAATGCGACCATTTCGTGAAATGATGGATCATATCATGAAATGAGCAAATCTACGATATGGCCACGACATATACATTTCATCACGCTACGACCAACAGGAGTGGAGCCACGGGGCTGAAACCGAGCGGAGCAGCAGGAGAAAAGGATCATATTTTAGCAAGTTCTAGCCAAATATAATATAATTGCAATAAGAAAAAAAATCATATTTAAGATACTTAACTTCTTTAGTTCCGCTTGTGCGTCAAAATAACACTTTTTAGTGGTAATAAGCAATTTATGTCTGTTATATAAATTACAACGCATTACCAATGCTCACGGCACGCGAACAATCAAATTATACACTATACTATAAAAATACAACAATAATATTATCGTTAATTTAATATAATGGCATGTTGGATGAATTTGACGAATAATTTTATCATTATTTGTGTATAATACTGCTATTTGCATCTTGAAATCGCGAGTGAATGTAATGGGTGATAAATCTCATATTTTTTAGAAGGCTGTGTTGGAAAGGGTGTTTTTTGAGCATCTATATTGTACCAAAGTATAATATGTTAGGTACTAATTATTGTATGTATGTTTCTCGGCCATGCTCTATAATGTAAACGGCTGAATAGTCTGTATTTAAAAGGTGTCAATAGATTTGTTTTAACTGTGATAATGACACTCGAAACTCTTCGTTAAGTTCAAAAATATTAGTTAACTAGGTTTCCGCCCGCGGCTTCGCCCGCGCAGTCAAAGAAAAACCCGCATAGTTCCCGTTCCCGTGGGATTTCTGGGATTGCGTCATTTTCCCGGGATAAAAAGTAGCCTATGTCCTTTCTCGGGTATCAAAATATCTCCATACCAAATTTCATGAAAATTGGTTCAGTAGTTTAGGCGTGATTGAGTAACAGACAGACAGACAGAGTTACTTTCGCATTTATAATATTAGTATGGATTATTTTCGATGCCTCTATGTTTGACTAAAATGCTGCTTTATGATCTTAATAATGGACTAAAATGTTCTGCTCAATTTCACCGTAGGTCGAAAAGAAAACTAAAAAGATATGGCACTAGGGGCTAGGAATATGACTAACAGATACTTACCACGTGTTAGTTACTTATTGTAAATTAGCTTGTAGCTAGATTGAAGCCAATTTATGGAGCTTTAGCATATCCAAAGATCCATAAATTAGGTTCAATCTGTCACTGACATATGCATCGAATCATGTATTGTTAATCGAGGAAGTCGATTTCGCATTTCAAGACGAGCGTTGCAGAATCGATATTTGGCGAATCGATTCGTCTGTTACATCACTTGCCCACTTGGTCTCGATTCGTGACAATGGATGTGGTATCGTAAAACATATTATTATATAGATAGATATTTGTTGTGGATACGTAACTTTGTTTGAATGCTATCTAGCTTAGATGTAGATTTTAAAAGTAAACTGTTATCTTTGTAACTATCTATTGTTGGAAGCAACAGATGTAATTACTAAAGTTATGTAAAAATCAGACGAATTCACATTAAAAAGTATTTTTTGAAGTGAAAACTTCTTTAGCGGCGTTGAGCACTTTTTCTGTAATGGGTATAAAATCTTAAACTCGCGTCAGGACACGTGACCTGATCGAAAAAGCATAAGACGGATACCATTCCAAAATATCAAACATGCTCAACGTTAATAATCAAGTTTTCACTTCTGCCCGCACTCCCGGAGTGCAACCGTCTTTTTTTTATTTAAACAAGATACGGTTTAATTTTGCGACAGTTTTAAGACATAAGAAATGAAAAAGTACCTATATCTTTTTTAAATATAATATAAGCTTACTTTTTCGTTACGTACAGATTCTGTAAATTATGGAATTATTCCATACTAGCTGCTCCGCGCGGTTTCACCCCCGTGGCTCCACTCCTGTTGGTCGTAGTGTGATGATACATAGCCTATAACCTTCCTCGATAAATGGGCTATCTAACAGCGAAAGAATTTTTCAAATCGGACCAGTAGTTCCCGAGATTAGCGCGTTCAAACAAACAAACAAACTCTTCAGCTTTATAATATTAGTATAGATAACAGGTAACTACCATACCTAGGTACATAAAATCTGCATTGTCGAATGTTAGAGTTCTAGGACCAGTTGTTTTTCTTCCCCGATTTGAGCGATGGGAAGATAAACTGAAAATAACAATTAAATTTGCACTCACTTCCATTTTTGCACCTATGATGTTTTTTGGAATCACAGGTTTTAAAGAGGCCACTAAGCTACAATTATCTTTCAACACATTGTGTAATAATTTAAATATTCATACATACTCATAATTACAGAATTAAGAGAAAGGACGTATTTAAAATGAGAGTTCAACAAGATGCAACATGTATTACGCGTGTAAAACTACATTCGTACATAATTACTTTAAAATCCATACTAATATTATAAATGCGAAAGTAACTCTGTCTGTCTGTCTGTTACTCAATCACGCCTAAACTACTTAACCAATTTTCATGAAATTTGGTCTGGAGATATTTTGATACCCGAGAAAGGACATAGGCTACTTTTTATCCCGGGAAAATGACGCAATCCCGGAAATCCCACGGGAACGGGAACTATGCGGGTTTTTCTTTGACAGCGCGAGCGAAGCCGCAGGCGGAAATCTAGTTCTAAATAAATGGTACCTTTGGCCATTGGCCATGCATTTTCTATATCGAAAAGTTTTGCTCAATTATTTACTTTGCAGTTAATAGCTTTATTTTAGGAAATTAGAAGCTCAAAAACGATTTATGGACCATTTTCAAAAAAAATTGTTAGTAAGTTTACAATTATTAACATTATATGAGGAAATTGGGCTTTTTTAATTATTTAGATATAGAGGTTTTATTTTTTAATAAAACTTAGGGCTTTTCAAATAATAACTAAGATTAGGGTTATCCTCACCTATAGGTTAAATAACTATTTATATTTGTTTTACGTGAATGATACATATGTAACAACTGGTGATGAAACTTTTTAATAAATAAAAAAAAAAATAAAAAAAATTTAAATTGCTTTGTGTTGATAAATACTGGTTATTATGTTTTTCTTCCGTTAGTAAGTAATAAAAGGTCAAAGTTAACGCATATTGGTCAGCATTTCCTAACCAATCAAGACAGCACATGTGCGCAATTTCTCTAGTTTTCTAATAATTGATATGATGTAATCGGCTTGGGAAAGGTCAAAAAATGATGACTAATGTTAGAGTGTACAGAATTCTGTTACATGCGTTTTGTTTACGACATAGGTAATTTATGTAATGCGTGTGGACGGGCGGGCGGAACGCGACTTTTTTTAATGTTTTTAAATCGGTGGTATTGTTTAGTCTGTGGTTTTTTTGTTGTTGAAGTAAACAAATTAAATTTATTTAAAAACTAGCGGTCCGCCCCGGCTTCACCCGTGGTACATAATATTTATGTTTTCTCTACATAAGAACCATCCTCGTAGTTCAAGGAATATAATAAAAAAATAATTATCGAAATCGGTTCAGCCGTTCTCGAGTTATGCGCTTACCAACACATTTTGCGATTCATTTTTATATACAGGGTGTCCCACTGTTGGTATACTAAGCTCAAAGGAGGTTATAGTTTTGCATACGCTGAGTACGTAAAAAATACTTAAAAAATTCCACACGCATTTTTTTTTCAAATAGATAAAATCTTAAAACTCTATGTGTACACCCCTAACAAGCGACCCGCCCAGCTTTGCCACCAGCACGTGGGCTATCGTTTAAGATTATGTTTTCATAGACAAAATGCTCACATTACAGAAGCGTTATATGCCGGCTGCGCGAAGCTAGACAAGAAAACATGGATTTTCAGGAAAAATTTAGCAAAAAATTTTTGACGTAATTTTGTTTTTTAAGTATTTTTTTCATGATCAGTGTATGCAAACCTATAAGTCCCTTCGCGCTTAGTATACCAATAGTGTGACACCCTGTATAAGATTACGATGTAGTATTACCAAAGGTTTTATATATTTTTTTGTATGATACAAACATAATAATATTGTAAATAAGTATTTGATTAGTAAACTAAAAACTTTTCTCTTGATATCCAAATTCATAAGAAACTGTAGTTTTAAAATTATTTAGTAAAATATGTTTGTCACAATTACTACAACAAAGAAGCATGCATATTGTGGCAGGCAACTGAATAAGATCGAATAAAAATTGCGGACATATTGAAACAGCAAGAATAAAAAATCTCGCCACTGTAAAAATTATTTATCCCAACAAAATAATAAATGGAAATAAAAACATCTTTATTTAAACACTCAAGTTATAAAAGCGAAAAGCATCCTTTAAATTTTAAAATACGAAACAAAGCTAATGAGCAAGTCATCAATCCGCATGATAAATAACAATTAATGTTTTTTTTTCAATTGCGCACTACGTCTAGCACTAAGCATTGTCTACTGTGGGTTCGATTCCCAGCGGGTGACGTGTTAACAATGGCTTACCTTTAAAGCAATTTAATTAGAACTTGATTGATTGCTATTTGTAATTTTTAACGTACGCTGTTTACTGAAACTTGGGAAGAACTATATTATACATACTACATAATCACTTTTCAGACAATTGAGAAATTTGATAGATATTTTTTTATTCTAAATTATGTGCGAAAGTATTTTTGACTATTTATTGTTTTGAAAGGAATCTCTTGTATTATAAAATTGAACAAAAATATGTTTTCTATGCGTACCTAATAAATTTATATCAATACATTTCATCAAAATGACTTTAATGATATTATAATGAGTGTTAAATAGCGCTCAAAGCCAGCTAAAAACTCCTGCCTCACTTACGATATATGAAAATCGGTGTGTTGTTCCTTTGGAAGATTTTTTTTAATTGTGTACCTATATAATAATAAATATTAATTTTTAATTCCAGATGCTGCGGTGGTGTGTTGCGGTAGCGCTGCTCGCGCTCGTCTGCGCGGGCGCATCCGATACACACTCGAGTCGCTTCCGTAAGTGTTTACAATCAAGACATAATAAATTCCTATATTCAATACAAATATTTCTTTTATTGGAATTAATGATAGTGATTTTTATTTTTAATAGTATCAGAGTGAAAATTTTATGAGCATTAATTAGCAGTTCTATGTTATCAGAGGCTGTAAGGAAGCCAGTAATAATGTTGAATCCAACTTTTTATAAAAATCCATTCTAATTTTTTATAGAAAAGTCTTAACTCTAAATTACTGAACCGATTTTGATGAAATAATTTTGGCATTGTGATATTTGAAAATTCAAACACAAAGATAGTATTATTTCATTGAGATTATAATTTGTTGAGCAAGCGACGCAAGGGCGAAAGCTAGTTCTTGTATTCAATTTAGAATAATTCTTATACTTAAATTTAAATCTTTTATCTTAAGAATATTGTCCATTTAATTATTTATAGCTTTTGTATTATAAATTTATGTTGTGCTAACAAATATGTGTTTCAAGTTAGTCTCTAATATGTGTGTCATATAACCCACAATTATTTTAGTAATGTACTAACTAATACTATTTTTCAGAACCGAAAAAAATAAGATCTAGGAACGGTACGTACACAACACATTACAAGGGCCTTTTAGGGAATCAATTTTATTTATCACTATCACACAACAAATTTCGAACCAATTATCCCTTATAACTCAAACAAAGAGAATATAATAATATTATATTCTTATAATAATTAGGGCCGATTTTTCAATCCATGTTTAAAACTTATCCGCCCAATAAAGTATTACACGATAATAAACTGTCAAATACATTCAAAGAATACATTTTTGAATTGGTAGTTTAGTACGTTATTCGACGAATAAGTATTAACAAAGGATTGAAAAATCAGCCCTTATTTTAATAGTAATTATAAATATAATTTATGATTACTATTCAAACTATGTACACTGTACAGGATGTCCCGCGCGTCGTCGCGTCGCGTCGGTGTAATAAGCGCATTCAAACATAATATAGTTTTGCTTACAATGATTACGTAAAAAATAACTAAACAACAAATTGACGTCTTTAATTTTTTATTAAATTTTCTACGAGGCTAGGAATGGTCTTAGCCTCTTGCAAATATCGCTGTGCTAATGTGGGCACTTTGTCTATGAAAACATAATCTTTAATTTAATGGCATGTGCGGGTGAACAAGGGCGGGTTGCCACTTGCCACACACACATATAGAGAAGTTTTAAGAATTCGCTCAATAGCAAAAAAAATCGTTTAGAATATGAGTATTTGTTTCATAATCAGCGTGTGCAATTCCATTGAGCTTAGTATACTGACGGAAGGACACCCTGTATGTTATATCTTCCACATGTATCATAATGAAAGAGTCAATTATTTTACGTAATTGCTCTCACTTTGCTTAGACATGCACTGGAACACTTGTTTTTCTTTTAAATTGGTTTTCATGTGTTTATTTTAAATATTGGTTTTGGAAGGATATGGTTGATTATGGTCTAATGTATGTAGAACGTTTTCTTTTTAACAGGTTTCTAACAAAATATTAGTCTTACTTCAGTATTTCAATTGTTGGTGAAGCTGCTGTAAATTTTTTGGTTGTAATTGTATTCGTTTTTTCTAATTTCGTCTTTTTCAATTGAAGTTATTACAATAACAAGAAATGTATCTGGAAGATTTTCTGAATTAACAACATTGGGTCGTCCATTTTCTGTAATTCTTTTAATAACAAGTAATGCATTTGAAAGTATATCTGAATTAACATTGGGTCGTCTTTTCCCGTAATATTCTTCTCTACTAATTTTCAGGGCGATATTCCCAGCATGGTTACTAATTAGTCAAATTATCATCGACCATAATAATTTTAATAATACCTTCTAGAATTCTTCGACTTCTGTAGTTAGTTAACGTCTTCTTCTCTTCATGGAGAATCTATCTTAGGTGATGGTATTAACGTTCAAAGTTATTTCCTATCATTTTCCTGATATCAAGGAAATTTTTCAGCTGAACATGGCGATTCAGATGAAATGATAAGTCAACTTCTGCATTGGATTCAGGGATTTTCTCAACAAAGGAATAGAAAAGGTCTGTGTTAGGCTTATATTAGTGCATACGTTTATTTAATTTATTGTTATAGGTATTTTAGTCAATTCCTGGACACCATAATATTGTTTTCATCTAGTCGAGTTCGCAACTGACTGAAATTAGGATATAACGACTTACATTAAAATAATTTTGTGAATAATCTTGAAGTTTAGTTTTAAGATCACCAAATCACAGCTAAGCGTTGCAGCACATTTTCACTACTGGCAAATTTATATATTTACGAGATTTTAATATTTATTTTCAATAATTTCAGCTCGCCAGTATTTCGGAGGGAAGCCTGAAAGACCACGACCTTTTGAGCCCGCTTCTTACCTCCCACCAGTGACGGGATATCCTCCAGCAGGGTCGCGACCAACGCCATCCTACAGCGAAGGACCTTCACCAACTTACCAACCAAGCTCGCCGTACCAACCTTCAGAACAACCTTCTCAACCGAATTATCCCTCAAGCTTCCAACCAAACCAGCCAACTTCGCCAACATACCAACCACCACAAACTTCTTATCAACCCCCACAGACATCTTATCAACCGCCGCAAACGTCGTACCAACCCCCTCAAACTCCTGAACAACCTGCGGAAAAACCGTCATATACTTATCAACCCACATTTTTCCCCAATCAACAAGTAACAAATCAACCAAGCCAACCTTCTCAAAACCAGCCCGAGACGGATGAACCAACCCAAGACGGATTTATACCTAACCAAACGTCCCCATCTCAACCTAATCTGCCAAGCAGTCCTGAAGGAACTGCACCAACATACGAAACATCTCAACAAACAGAGGGAACTCAAAAACCACAAGAGAACGACTATGTTCCAGCTCCTTCAGAACCTGATGATGACGACAGACATCCTCCACATATTCACGCTATTTCTGTTGAATGTGGCAAAGAAATGATGACAATTAACATCGAGTTCAACAAAGCTTACAATGGAATCATCTACTCCCAAGATCACTACAAAGAATCTGAATGTATTTACGTCAGGGAAAACTCCAATCAAGCAAAATACTCTTTCACCGTTAGTTTAAATACATGTGGTACAAGATTCTTCAGTGATTTCGAAAACGAGGGTCAGGCTTATCTTGAAAACGTTTTGGTACTGCAAAACGAACCAGGAATTCAAGAAGTCTGGGATCACATACGCAGAGTGAGATGTCTATGGGAAGGAAATCTGACAAAGCAATTAGTGTCTTCATTGAGTGTTGGTATGTTGAATCAAGTGACAAGCAATTTTAGTGGAGATACAGCCATGGCCCGTTTGGACATTCAAACCGGTAGAGGACCATTTGCACCTGAAGCTAATGGTTTAATCAAGATTGGAGAAGTAATGACTCTAGTAGTTTCTGTAACAGGAGATGCTGGTTTTGACATCCACGTGCGAGAATGTATAGCAAGAGACGCGGATAACAACAACGTTGTACCTCTAACCGATTCAAATGGTTGCGTGCTTAAACCGAAACTGTTTGGCGCGTTCCAAAAAACTAGAGAAACTGGTAACACAGGAGCATCTATAATAGCATACGCGTACTTCAACGCTTTCAAATTCCCAGATGAGATGGACCTAATCATTCAATGTGAGGTTGAATTATGTAAGACAGACTGTGAAGTGTGTCCAAACCCGGGAAGTACAGAGCCCAGAAGGAAAAGACGAGACGTCATTCACGTAGGTAATAGAACAATGGAGCCAGTGACGACAATTGGAAAAGGCTTAAGGGTTGTCTTTGCTGAAGATTTACCGAGAGAGCCAGATTTCTGCGTATCTCCTGTAGCAGCTATATGGGGAGGATTCATGGTACTTCTAGGATCTTTAATGAGCAGTATCATAGTGTCATTCTGTTGGCAAAAGGCACACAGCGATGTGAAACTGTCGTAAATAATGTAATTTATATTTTTAAATACTCAGAAGTACAAGAGGTTTGGAAGTTTTCGAAAAATTAAGAAGTGTAGAGAATAATCGGTACTGTAGATAGATGCTGTAATATACTTTTAATATTAGGTTTTAAGATAAACTTTTATAAAGATCCTGTAGGAAAAAGTAAAAGGATGTTGAAAATCTATGGTTTTCAGTATTTTGTAACGAAACACTGCCAATAATGCCTGATAGTTACTTTAACTCAGTTTTTTAATAAATAAGAAGTCATTTCATAAGCTTTTAGTTGCCTATTTATAACAAACTTACACAAACATAATGTTAGATAAAATAAGTATTTTTAATTTATATGTGATGTACATAATAGTTTAAATAAAAAGTTTAAATATTATTGGTTTGTTTTATTTTAAGCCATATGTAGCCTAATTATATTACAATGAAAATTTATAGCAACATTTTTTTTAATAATTACTTTTGCTTTTATAAAGAGAAACTATAATTAATTTGGTGTTTATGGAAAAAAACATATGATTTAAGATAGGATTATAATATATTTATCTGTATTCTGCCACGTTGTCATTTCATACGTGTAACCTTGGTACGGATAGCAAAAAAAACATTATTTTCTTAAGTAGGTACTTGATTTTTTACTTTTAAATTTTTGGAGTCATAAAATAAAAATTAGCCGCTCGTCCTGGTTACGACAGAGATGGGATATTTAATGCAGCAAAAATTTTAATGCAGCATAGTATCAGTCCGGATTTCGGAATAATGCTGCATTCAACAAGTGAAAGATTTTTTTTTAATCAGCTTAGTTGTAATTGAATAAATGGATTATATTTATAGATTAATAGGTTCTTATTGTATAGAATTATATCGATTTATGCAAACTATTAAATCGATTGAATAAACCCTTAGTATATTTTCATTTCACAGTGAAACAAAAATAAACTTAATTTTTTTTGCTATCTTTACATAACGTAACAATAAATAATACTATCTAATATTTACACAAAGATAAACAGATGCAATGCTCGCACTGCGTATCTTTAATTACTAATTAAATATATTTAAACGATTAAAATTGTCTGTTAATATAAATATTTAATGGCACTTTTAACGTAATGAAAGACGAATTAGTGTAATAACATTGTTTTAGTATATATTTTTTTGGTTTGTTACCTCAGAACTTTCCATTGGGTGAACAGATTTTGATTATTCTTATATAGGTACTAGCGACCCGCCCCGGCTTCGCACGGGTGCAATGCTGATACTAAATACACTACAGAAAAACTGTGAACGTTGTAATATATAAAAACATAGCGGCCCGCTCCGGCTTCGTATAGATAGCCTGGCGGCCGGCCGGTGCTCGGTACCGCCGCAAACGCTACGTCCCGCAATTTTTAAATCTGTAATATCTTCGAAAATATTCACTTAAATCATACGGTGTAAAGGGCCATATAGATCTATATTAAACGAACAATGTATTCAAGGTATTTAATTGGTTAAGGATTAATGCTGTATTGGTTAAAATCGCATCGAAAATTAGCCATTATTTTTCGTAAAAAGTAAATGACAAAAAAATGTTATTGTGGGTTATCCATAAGAGATAGACATATACCATCGCGGACTTTTCTATAGACCTTTTCAATGTGTATAATACTTAGTACATTATTTTGATAAAACTCGTAGGGTTCAGCCTGCGTTTGCAATGTAAGCGGAAAAAATGTAATTTTTTACGACATCACTTTAGAAACTTCAAAAATAACAGTACTTCTCCACTATTTAATGGATGTTATTATACATATAAACCTTCCTCTTGAATCACTCTATCTATTAAAAAAAACCGCATCAAAATCCGTTGCGTAGTTTCAAAGATTTAAGCGTACAAAGGGACATAGGGACATAAGGACATAGGGACATAGGGACAGGGAAATCGACTTTGTTTTATACTATGTAGTGATGATACTAGCGGTCCGCCCCGGCTTCGCCCGTGGTCTAGGAAATCGTGCCTCTAGGAATATAATAAAAAAAGAATTATCGAAATCGGTCCACCCATTCACGCGTGATGCGTGACCAAGGAAAACGGGTTTTTATATACATATATATATATAGAAGATTTGAAAAGTGATGTTAATTTAAATTTCACTATTAGTCAAGCCTTTACATAAATACTGATTTTAGATAAACTGTTCACTGCTTCTCTCTTCTTCTACCATAAAACCAATAGCTAACTCATATAATTTTATGACTAATTTATTATCACATTATTAAATTTCTTCAGAGTCAAATTTTCATGAGGCATTTCTCATAAATGTTATGATAACGTTACTATTTCCGTACAAGTGTAGTAAAAATTGTTATTCGTCTTAACTAATTGTTTACATAAAGATAAGTTTCGTATTTGAGAGATCTGAAATGGAAAAATATGAGCTTGGATTTGTTTATAAATTAGATAAAGGGAAATGTATAATTATATAAGCCTTTATATTTTACTAGCTGCTCCGCGCGGATTCACCCCCGTGGCTCCAACCCTGTTGGTCGTAGCGTGATAATATATAGCCTATAACCTTCCTCGATAAATGGGCTATCTAACACCGAAAGAATTTTTCAAATCGGACCAGTAGTTCCCGAGATTAGCGCGTTCAAACAAACAAACAAACTAACAAACAAACAAACAAACAAACTCTTCAGCTTTATAATATTAGAATAGATTGTAAACTAGCTTTCTATATACTAAAACCTTCCTCGAAAATCATTATTTCTATAAAAAAAACCGCAACAAAATCCGTTGCGTAGTTTTAAAGATTTATAAGCATACATAGGGATATAGGGATATAGGGACATTCAAAGAAAGCGACTTTGTTACTATGTAGGTAGTGATTAATCTTGCAGGATGAAGCTTTTTACGCGTTTTTCAGGTAAAAATAAATAATTTAGATCCCATTTTTAAACAATAAAAGCTAATCTTACACTAAGAAACTTGATTGTTTCTAGAAATAAATTTTTTATAACATCTTACTATTTATTTAAATTATTCACATAAGTACCTTAATATTACCTACACGTAGATAATTTCACTCGATATGCAAATGATAAAATCGACATGACATTTAAGTTTAATGAACGATAAGATAATCTTACCCCATTAAAATAATCAAGCATTATGTTGATTTCAACTTCATTTCATTTTAAACGAAGCCTTCTTTTTTAAACAGAAATTATGAAGTACCTAGAAGGAAGAGTTGCAGAACTATAATTAATAACATTCTAGGATTACAGTAGAATGAACATTATGGTATTCTTGCCTGTAGATATTTAAATGGAAAAGAGCTAATGAAGGACGATGGTCAAGCATGTTAACATTTCTTGGGCCGATTCAGTAATTCGTACCACTCTACAAATCAACTAGCGAACTGCTATGGGGATAATATTATGTTCTAGAGCACATACGAATGTTCTTATTTCTTCATTCTTCAGATAGGACAGAAGATAAACAGGACTAGAGAGAGTTCAGGCGCAGGATAGAGCTTTGTGATGTCTATATTACCTACATCACTTAATTTGAGGCATTGGAATGTTCCATGCAAAGAAAATATACAAAATAATTGGTGTATTGAGAGAAGATCCGTCATAAAAGCGAATACATAGAGATAACTTGAGATCATAAAGCACTTTTGTACAGTTTGCATTATCTAATCCAGCACAATAAACGATAGATATGCTATAAAACAATGTAGGTACTTATTGTGTACGTTAAACTATTTTGCTCTGGAGTGTGGTGGATTGTGTG
This sequence comes from Colias eurytheme, assembly GCF_061535395.1. Taxonomy (NCBI): domain Eukaryota; kingdom Metazoa; phylum Arthropoda; class Insecta; order Lepidoptera; family Pieridae; genus Colias; species Colias eurytheme. The sequence continues at coordinate 2,138,831 of NC_143004.1, forward strand.
TGAAAATGAGTGAAAAAGTGAAAACTACTGCGATGTTAGTTCAGATCCTGGCGACTATGAGCAGTGAGTGAGTTTGGTTAATGAAAACAGATTTTAACTGATATATGATATAAAAAAAATGTTGTGTGGTTTTATGAAACCACGGTAAAAGTGAAACTTTCCGAACACTGCTTTATACCTACTCGGCAGCCGACCGTCACGCGACATGCGCTACACAGACCAAAAAGTTTGAGACGATGTAATAAAAGTTTCACTTTAATAAACTCTCCAATATTTAATATTTTGTATTTATCAATCAATAAGGGTGATGCACAAACGACGTTCCGTCTTTGTAGAAATAAAAAAAATTACGCTCTATAATCTTCTATTTTGAGCATCAATAATTTTAAGGGTCACATTAATAACTTAATTTTTCATAAATCGTCATAAGAAAACATAGTTTCATATACTTATAAATATTATATACACTGAGGAACAACTCGATATAGATGACTTGCAAATAAAAAACCGTAGTCAAAAATGATATATTCGTTTGTGAGACAGCCTTATAACATCAAGTGTTATACCATGGTTATACCTAACTTTTCTTTCTGCAGCGGTATACTGTATCTACAACTGATTTAGATATCACTTCTTTTAAAATTATCCAATAAGATACTCTACGTTAAACACGATCTGAATAAATTTCATAAATCTTTCGTTTCCCTAAGAATTATCGTTAAATTGAATCTACCCAATATTTTTCAGTTGCCTACCTAACCGGGTTAACAGGCTTCGTCTACGCCTGGCCGTCATACACATACGAAACGTTCACCACTAATAAAACAGTTCTAACTGAACCAATGACACCCACACAGATATCTTTGTTGGGAAGTTTGACGAATATAGGTGGGCTGATGGGAACGCCTCTGTGTGCGTTGGTCGTGGATAGGATTGGTAGGAGATATTCTGCTATGCTGTTTGGATTGCCTTTTGTTGTAAGTAATCTTCTATACTTCGGATATTATGAAACAAAATCCTCCGTAGTAACTGTCCGTTCGCACCGATTTACAGTCGGTTTTCACTAAATATGGATCTTGAGGAAACTCTTGGCACTATGATTTGTTAATTTTTACGCAAGGCGGGCAAATCAGAGGGCGGATATTATGTATACAGCTGTAAAGAGAGTAATGACAAGAAATACTAGTTCGTTTTGATAGATTATGTTGCAAAACCGATTGAACTATTCCTTTTGATAGCAGACGAAGTGTCATTGGTCACCTCATTGTTAAAAATATAATATTCATAATATTACAATTCTATAAACCTGACCTTAAAAACTTCTGTTATGATTACTTTAATTTTTATATCACAGTTCACACATAACTGTTACATTTGTAATCGATATCTATAATTACATTGCTTTCAGATCGCATGGTCAGTAATATCACTAACAAAGTCGATAAACGTAGTCCTGTTTGCTATTTGGTTTGCGGGTTTTGGCGCGGGTGGGCAAGCAGTATCTTCAATATATATTTCAGAAATAGCCCAAGATTCAATAAGAGGCGCTCTCACATCATCGACTGTGTCTGCTTTCTTTATTGGATTACTATTGTCCTATTTCTTGGGAGGACAATTGACGTATTACCAAGTGGTTTATGCTCATTTGGGACTGTCGATCCTGTATATTCTGTTATTAATGTTGTTGAAGGATTCGCCAGTGTATTTAGTGCAGCAAGGGAAGGAAAAGGTATTAGTATTTTTATGCGCCTGTTGTAATAATTAAGACAATGTTGTTTAATGTCGTGTTGCTATAATTTTTTACTAGGCGATATTTTTTCTTTTTCTCATTGTTTTTATAGTACTTGACTACCTACCTATCGTAAATATAAATTTCTAAAATATAATTAAATTACAGTAATAGCTTTACCATTTTGGAAAACAAATTTATCTTTTTAATCACAGGAAGCAGCAAAATCGATTGCATTTTATCGTCGAGTGGATGTAAAGTCTAAGGAAGTTGAAATTGAATTAAGAAAGATTAAAATGCAACTAGATCCACGAATTAATCAAATATTGCAAGGAGATGAAGGTAACCTTAAAATAATTGTCCTAAAAAAAATAATTTGGAATGAAATAAACGAGTCATTTCTATTATTATTCCTGAAAAATTAATTAATACTATTTGACGATATAAGGAAAACTTGTGGAAATCTATAAATTGTTATCATAATTTTGGAAAAAATCGATATTGGCGGAAAATATTTCGATGTTTTTTTTATACATCTTAGACATTAAGTTCGTTTCCAGTGATATAAAGAGGACCTTTATACCACTACCACTTTATTAATTAATAATTAAAATATTTCAGATCCATCTGCAGCTACGGATTTATTAGAAAAGCCAGCGGTTGCAAATGAAAAGAATCAATCACCTTGGAAATTCTTAAGTAAGTCAATTTTAATTATATTATTTTGAATGAATATTTAAACAAAACATGTTACTGTATACCAAAATGATTATTAGTCAAATTTTGTTTCGACAATAATACGAACATAGAAAATAACAAGAAAGCACAAATGTATGAAAAGACGGCCATAGTTACAAGAATTTTATCCAAGCATTTTACATAGGTATCTACTGAAAAATTCCGCACTGAAAAATAACCGCTGTTTCAGCCGATAAAAATATATAATATACTAGCTTTCCACCCGCGGCTTCGCCCGCGTTTTCAGAGAAAACCCCGCATAGTTCCCTTGCCCGTGGGATTTTCGGGATAAAACCTATCCTATCTCTCAAGCTGGATCAAACTGTACATGGTGTGCGAATTTTATTATAATCGGTTAAGTGGTTTAGGAGTCCATTGAGGACAAACATTGTGACACGAGATTTTTACATATACATATACTAGTGGTCCGCCCCGGCTTCGCCCGTGGTACCTACATGTTTAAACGATCATATCTCTCAAGTTGGATCAAACTGCACATGGTGTGCGAATTTTATTATAATCGGTTTAGTGGTTTAGGAGTCCATTGAGGACAAACATCGTGACACGAGATTTATATATATTAAGATTAAATCTCATGTTTATTCCTCTACATTCTTAAAGTATCCAATCAATACTTAAGCTTAAAACGGAGGTAAATTAAAGTCATTTTTCTTATTTCAGTGAAGTCAGAATCATCAAAACGGGCGCTATTCTCAGTTCTCTTCATTATGGGCATTACGATTCTCATGGGGTCAATCGTGTTACAAGTATATGCTGAGCCCTTGTTCAAAGAGGCTGTACCAACCATGCACCCGAATTTGTGCTCTATTCTATTGGCCATAGACTATCTTATCGCGGCGCTGGTTTGCGCATCCGTGATTGATAGATTTGGGAGGAAGGTAAGATAGTAATTATTGTAATCTTCTAGAAATATTATAAAAACATGCGTAACGTGTTATGAAAATGTAAACCAAACTGCACACGTGTCAGAAGTGAAACTTTTTTGGCAAGATTCAAAGATACCAAAATCGTGGCCTTACTCCATGACGTGATGGTATTTTCATGCCGCGATAGTGAAATTTTACTTCCCGATTTTAATAAAAGTGACGAAACTGATTTTAATGACGTTGCCATTTTTCAAACTAAGAATTACATTACCTACTTTAAACAAACCAAACTGAAGCAAATAGTTAGTTATATTTAAAGGTTAATTACTTAACAACACATATGTAATCAGTTAAGTGTTCAGCCTGTTTAAAAATTATAATTGTTTCATGATTTCACTTGTTTTTGATCAATAGATTTACATGTTCGGTCTTACGTGAAATTTTGTGTAATAAAAAGTGGGTTAGGAATTTAGTTTCGTTATTAACAAAAAAGACTTTAACTGTATAACTATAAAAGTCGATATTGGCCTTCATAATATCGTATAATATACTGATAACAGTAAATTAATATTATCTTCAATATTTTGATGGATTTTTGCATTAGGATAAATAGTGATAAGGACATAATCTTATATCTTATATATAAAAATGAATCGCAAAATGTGTTGGTAAGCGCATAACTCGAGAACGGCTGAACCGATTTCGATAATTCTTTTTTTATTATATTCCTTGAAGTATGAGGATGGTTTTTATGTAGAGAAAACGTAAATATTATGTACCACGGGCGAAGCCGGGGCGGACCGCTAGTCTTATATATAAAAATGAATCGCAAAATGTGTTGGTAAGCGCATAACTCGAGAACGGCTGAACCGATTTCGATAATTCTTTTTTTATTATATTCCTGGAAGTACAAGGATGGTTCTTATGTAGAGAAAACGTAAACATGTACCACGGGCGAAGCCGGGGCGGACCGCTAGTAATATGTTAAAAATTACATAGTCTTTTTACTTACAGCGGTAATATATTGATTTACATAATTTTTTTTCGTATTTACTCAAGCCAACATAAGGGCGCTTTTCCACAAAGCTGATATGCTACCTTGCTGTGGATGCATTTGATATCCATCAACCATATACATTGATACATATAGCTTACCACAACAAAGTAGAGACAAGACAGTAGAGAGTAGCGTTGTTGTTAAAAATTATTGCTTTGTAAGATTTGAGATTTTGCAACGCTTACAAAAAAACATCTTATAGCTTAAACCCAGCAGCTATCAAAAATATATATTTCCTACTAGCTGTGCTCCGCGGTTTTACCCGCAGTGCTCCGCTCCTGTTGGTCTTCTCTAGCTTTGTAATATTAGTATAGATTTCCTATTAATTTCCTAATGAAATCTAAAACCTTCCAGGCGCTGATGACAGTAACATCCATAGCGTCGGCCATTTTTAATATTCTCCTCGGAACTCAGCTACACTTACACTGGGCACCACATTGGTTCACAGCATTTATCATCTATGCGTACAGCTTTGTGTTCAACCTTGGAGCAGCTGTAGTACCTTTTGTTCTTACTGCTGAGGTGTTTCTTCCTGAGGTTGGTATTATAACGTAGGCAATGAGTTAGTTTCTATTGTAAGTAGAATAGTTCTCCTTACATTTATATCAAACAAACATAGAGCTAGAGCTAGGGCAAGAGCATACTTTCGTAATTTTTAGTGTAAACGAGAACTCGTATTCAGTGTTGTTCAGTATTTGAACATTGCATAGAATCTTTTCGATCGCACTAAGAACAACGAGAGAATGTTCTACGTCTGTTTACATTACGAATTTGACAGAGAGGGGTTAGAACGAGCATTCGTTCGTTTGTTGTAAATGCACAGTTACAATGCTAGTTGTAATACTACTCGGAAACGGCTTGACCGTTTATGAAATTCTATATGTATGTGCTGGAGGTCTGAAAATAAGTTGTAAGCTTTTTTTATGTCCCTAGTTGATGACTAATTGGCAGAATATTTGACGAGTCGGCTATTTTATTGTAATAATATGCTCTTTTGTTGAATTAAGTGAATGAAATGAAAATAAACCAGTCATTTTTTTATTTATTCATTATTATTTATTTAGTCATTTGTTTCCATAATTTGAAATAAAAATAATAGACCGCTAAGTTGCCACGAAAGCTATTATAATATGATGAAATTTATTATTGAAATTTGTAAAAAAGAGCATGTGCAGAGCACACGTATCAGAAGTGAAACTTCTTTATCAAGATGCCATTACGCGTCCTTGAAATTTTACTCTCAATGCGTCTAAAGAAGTTTCGCTTAAAAAATCAAAGTACATAATTGTCAATATAATATTATTGAAGTGAAAACTTCTTTAGCGGCGTTGAGCACTTTTTCTGTAATGGGTAAGTATAAAATCTTAAACTCACGTCAGGACACGTGACCTGATCGAAAAAGCGTAAGACGGATACCATTCCAAAATATCAAACATGCTCAACGTTAATAATCAAGTTTTCACTTCTGCCGGCACTCCCGGAGTGCAACCCGTCTTTTTTTATCTTCCTGTAACCTATCGATCTTTATAAAAAAAATCGTTTCAATGCATGTGCACGCACGCTTGTGTATGTGTTTAGTAAAACATTGAGGTTTGAAATACACTATAAACACATAATATTGTGTGTGACCTAGAATATTTTGCTTATTATCACAAAACAGAGTGTTATTATCTTTTCGATACTGTTTTAACTAGTTTTTGTGTATCAGTGTTTACATTTCACACATGTTTGATATTTAATGGAAGTTAGAAGAAAACTATTGATTCAGCAATGTTAATGTTATGATATCATCAGTTGATATATAAATAAATTATTTAAAAAATACACATAATTTCACTTCGTTCAGTATTAGAAAATTGAATTGAATCTTTTCGAAAGCACTAAGAACAACGAAATAATGTTCTACGCCTGTTTACATTAAACATGTGGCATTCGCTCGTTTGATGTAAATGCACTATTAGATAAAATGTTTCGATTTCCCAAAATTTGACATGATTTTATTTTACAGGTTCGAGGCCTCGGAAACAGCTTATCCATGGTTTGCATGTGGGTCATGAACTTCGTGACCCTCATGATATTCAATCCCCTAGTGGACAAAATTGGTCTAGGACCTACCTTCTATTTCTTCTCCATAGTGTGTTTGATTGGAGCCATGTACAGTCAGTTCTGTCTACCAGAAACTAAGGGACTTTCAGCTGACGCTATACAAGTATTGTTTTTGAAGAAACGACCAGATTCTGTAAAGGCTTAGGTTTAGAGAGACTACATTCATAAGCGTGATTTTGATCGTGTAAACTTTTTAACAGACTTTTGTTAGCTTAACCTGTGCGTGGTGCAATCAACTCCCATTTTTACTTTGAACGCACATATTGCATACTATCAAGGGTCATTTACAATATTATAATAGTTTCATAAGATTAAATAAATTTATAAATCAATAAAAAAAATAGTATACTTTATAAGTAGATCATATTAATATTATTATCTACTAGCTTTCCGGCCGCGGCTTCGCCCGCTTTGTCTAAAACATAATAAATTATATACTAAAACCTTCCTCTTGAATCACTCTATCTATTAAAATAAACCGCATCAAAATCCGTTGCGTAGTTTTAAAGTACTATGTAGTGATGATGAAGCCATCTTAAAGTAACGTTTTCTTTTGATTAAATATTGGTTGTGTGATAATAACCTTTATTTTATACCTTACTAGTGGTCCGCCCCGGCTTCGCCCGTGGTACATATTTCGCAATAAAAGGTAGCCTATGTCCTTTCTCGGGTATCAAAATATCTCCATACCAAATTTCATGCAAATTGGTTCAGTAGTTTAGGCGTGATTGAGTAACAGACAGACAGACAGAGTTACTTTCGCATTTATAATATTAGTATGGATTATTATTTACTTCTTTCAAAACTATTTTGATTTAACTATAAGAAAAAGAATAACATGTATTTTTTACCCTTGAAATAAGTGGAATGGTGCATGTTAAAAGGGTTTTGCAAGGCTATCGTAAAAACAACAGGTTTTCCTGTTAACAACCAATTCTTGATACTTTAATTATTTTATTGAAATAAATTCGTTTGTAATTAAAACGGGGAACATATTGAATATAATAAATTAGTAGTAATCATATTGTAATTGATATAATAAGTTTCTACAATATATGTAGTAGAGTTAGGTATAAATAATTATTTTGTATTCATATATTTACGTATATTTTTTTCAAATTGTATATTTTATTTTGAGACTTGAGTATTGAAAAAAGATAATAAATCAATCTATTTATATAATAATAAATGGAATTATTGTTTATTTATAGATCTTTAATCAGAATTCATTAAAAACCGTGAGTTTTCCTTATCCGATTAAATGCCTATGTAACTTCAAATTGATTTTGAATACTTGAATACAAATGATTTCATAATTATGCGTGTGCGCAGACACCTGTGTCAATAAACTTATATAAAGTTAGCGAGTATACTATGTCTATTTAATTATATTGTACATAGAACATCACTACATAGTATAAAACAAATGACGCTCTTCGCCGTCTGTATGTATGTATGCTTAAATCTTTAAAATTACGTAACAGATTTTGATACGGTTTTTGATGTGAAACTTCTTTAGGCGCGTTGAGAATAAAATTCCACTGTCGCGTCATGGCAATACCGTCACGTCATTAAGTAAGGCGACGATTTTGCTTTTTGAATCTAGCCAAAGAAGTTTCACTTCAGACACGTGTGCTCGGCACACACGCTCTATTTTTAATAGAGTTGTTCTTGAGGAAGGTTTTACTTTTAGTATATATCTATAATTTGTATATAAAATAAGTATGGCATTATGTATTTGTATAGTAAGTATATAGGTAAATAAGTTTTCTACAACACGGGCGAAGCCACGCGTAATCGTATATAATATAATGTTATCTTAGCTCATTGAGAACTTGTTTTAAATTCTATACGAAAACGTGAATTTTAATGTTATTATTGGATAGAGGTGTCAGTCGATTGAGTAATTGGACCTGTATCAGTACTGGTTTTTGTTAAATTTACAACGTGCTATGTGACTGTGCAAATATGTAAAAATTGCAAAAAAAAATACAAAAAATATATTTATGAATAATATAAGACATTTTTTTCAATATTATTTTGAAATGAAGTTCTATAAATAAGTGACGAAAAATACATGGGTGTGAACGTGTTTTTATATATAAAAAAATCGTGTGTAAAAAGTAATTAAAAAATTGCGTGTTTTAGAGTGTTGTAAAGTTGTTTGTATCAACAAATTCTTTTCACATTAGAGGTATGTTGTTTTTTGATGTATTGTGGTTGTTTTATATTATACTGGATAAGTGATTTTATTAAATAAATGTATATTTGACAAATGTTTTATTTTTCATTCATACTATTAATAATTGAGATATTCTTGCAACAAAATAACTCGTAAATAGTACGGTCTACCTATAAACTTAAAAATATCTAATTTAAATAAGTTATATTTAACTTTATAAATAATTTATAATAAATGGAATTTAACAGATTATAAATATTTTGTTTTTTAAAATTCGACAACAAAAATATTCACTCGTTTTGATCATAAATTAGAGCAAAAATATTTGTTATTCACAACAACTAATGATTATAAAAGACATAAATAATTTTGTGCGGTTTGTGGTCATTTACAGTATGCTAAAACGAATGTTTTTATAAATAGTAATCAGCTATAAATATTCGGAAATATGAATCATTACTGCTCCATCGAAAAAACAATATGGCAGTAAATTACTTTATTTCGGCATTATAAAATGCAATACTTTATTCAGTTTTGATTGTATTTTTACAAATTTATTTACCTAATCAATACCTACATCGTGTAAAATTAAAAAAAATCGGGTGTGCCGAGCAAACGTGTCCGAAGTGAGACTTCTTTGGCATGATTCAAAGATAAATTTTATACCAAAATCGTCGCTCTACTCCATGACGTGACGGTATTGCCATCACGCGACCTTGAAATCTTACTCTCAACACATGAGTAGAAATGTGCTCTCAACGCGCCTAAAGAAGTTTTACTTCAATAATAATTATTCTTGTGTAGGTAGGTGCAGTTTATAAAAATAATGAATAATGACTGCCAAAAATTTTCCGTGCAGACGTCTGCCTTGATGAACAGGTTTTTATTTAAGAAAAAGAGAAAAAAAACATGTAGGTATTCCTTTTATTGGAGATTTATTTATAATACCTGCAGGTAACTAATGTTACCGCGTTGTTCGTTGATTACATTTTTATCTATACTTACAGATAATATTAGGTATAAAGCCGAAGAGTTTTTTTGTTTGAACGCGCAAATCTCAGAAACCACGGGTCCAATTTGAAAGTTATTTCACTGATAAATAGTTCGTTTATAACTCCTCGATATATAAAGGTTTCCTCGATAACGTGGAAACCTATAAAATATCATTAATGTTATTTTGCGTGATTATTAATTCTATTCCTTAGAAAAATAAATGTATTATCACAAAACAATTTAAACACAGTCTAACTTTAAACCAGGGATTTGTCACTTTAATAGTTGTCCATATGAAATACGACAAAATAAAGATAAACCCTGTCTAAAGTTTTTTGTGGTAAGACCTTTTACTTTTAATTTTAGCTGTCTTTCCGTGAAAGTCCTTTTATAATCTGTCAAGCCATTTTAGAGAAAAGAAGGTAAGAAAATAAAAGAAATTGTACTTACATATTATTTATTCAGGTACCAGTCGGCAAACGAACTGAGTGTATAAAATATTATATTATGTAAAAATACACAAAAAATGTTTTTTTTTCTTGTTTGAGATTGGTAAAAAAATAGTGACGCGGGAATTTTATATACCTACTTATTATTATGTATTTACTTATGTAAGAAAATAAATAAAAATCAAACTGACGACACTTTAATATTACATAATAATTAGATTCCATATTTATACCTAACTAGCTGTTGCCCGCAGCTTCGCCTGCGTGGAAAAGATAAATAAACATGATACAAAGTTTTATTCCCTATTTTATCCCCTTGGGGGAAGAATTGATCAAAATCCTTTCTTAGAGGCCGCCTACGTTGTGACATCTACCTGCATGCCAAATTGCAGCCCGATCCGTCCAGTGGTTTGGGCTGTGCGTTGATAGATCACTATATCAGTCACCTTTGAGTTTTATATAATACTAGCGGTCCGCCCCGGCTTCGCCCGTGGTACATATTTACGTTTTCTCTACATAAGAACCATCCTCGTACTTCAAGGAATATAATAAAAAAAGAATTATCGAAATCGGTTCAGCCGTTCTCGAGTTATGCGCTTACCAACACATTTTGCGATTCATTTTTATATATATATAAGAGATATAGATTTTCATAATTTCAAGGTGAAATGGCTATGATATTGTAATAGATAATATAATATGAAGTTTATTTAATTGGATTTATGTATCTTTTTGAAGCTATTCAGAAAATTAGGTTTATAGGATAATAAATAAAGATTTATTATCCTATAAACCTAATTTTCTGATTATTAAAGAATAATCTTCCAAAACTTCTTAGAAGTATGTAAAAAAATTCGAACCTGTTTGAAGTGAAACTTCTTTATCGGGGTTGGAAAAAAATTGAGTGTAACATTTTTTCGTTACGCGTGACATTTTTCCGTTACGCGCCATCTTTTTCTTATCCCTTTCGTCCCATTCGACGTATTTCTGTAAAGTTGCATATAGTAAATTATTTTTTGAAAAATAAGGTCATAAAAAAGTTTCACTTATTACGTGTGTACACTAATACACGCACACATTTTTTTAAAGTAAGACTTGTAAAGCATGTATTATTATTAAGTACAAGCTGGAATTCCTTCCTAATATGTTATGCTCCCCGTGGTTTTATACCTGCTTAAAAATAAAAATAAAATCGGTTAACAAGCGATAACAAGGATTTCTTACGAATAAGATATTTTTTGTGTTTTCATTTAATTGCAATATTGTTGCTTTGAAAATAATATTTCAATTTATTCCTACTTACGTCAAAGTAACTTATTTAACTATGAATATGATATCATTACACGGGTAATAAACTGCATACATTTTGTTAGAAGGTATTGAAACTACTAAAATAAACTAAATCTTTCGAGAGTTTGTTTATTACGTATCTTGCAATTCACTTAGTAGCAACAGTTTGACAAGATTAATCTCAAAATAAATCAAACGATATCGTACGAGATAAAACGATAACTATTTAAATAAGGTTACGTATTTTGACGTTAAAATAAACAGGAAAAAAGCCGTGTTGGTTGGTAGAGATCACCTTTTAATGATAAGCTCTCCTTATATTATCATAGCTGTTTTTGTTTTTCATTATGTATGTTTGTATGCTTGTTATATTTACAACTTGACCCAGGCTGGCATTACGATGATATAAAAAAATAAGAAAGAGACTTATTTAAATTTACATTTATTAAGGGCCAATTTTTCAATCCTTGGATAAAACTCACCTTAACTTACCTAAACGTCGAATAAAGTATTACACGATTTCACCCGTAAACTGTCAAAGACGGGCAAAAAATACATTTTTGAAATGGTAGTTTAATACGTTATTCGACGAATAAGTTTAAACCAAGGATTGAAAAATCTGCCCTAAATATTATGTTAATTTCGTTGCCAAATTATTATTTCCATTGATGAATTGCCTGCTTGTATCTCGAAAATATTTCATTGTAAACATCTAAAATTGAGTTAATAAATATAAATATTCAATATCAATACATTATCTGTAGGTATAATCTCTAAATGTAGAGCAGATATAATTTCTTTGTAGATTAATCGATGTTCTCATTAATTATCATACATCTTGCAATCACATGCAATAATTGATGTAAACGAATAACCTTTTATTAAAGGTTAAAAATTAATAAAATAAATAAATATTTTCAGGACATTTTTTATACACGGCACATTCTTATCCCATACTAAGCTTTCGCTTGTATTATAGAAAACAAATGGCTGTTAAACAAAATATATTACATACTTTTAAATACCTATATGTATATAATTATAATATAACTACTAATATAAAAAATGCAAAAATTTGTGACGATGGATGTATGTGAGTGTATGTGTTACTCTTTCACGCAAATACTACTGAAACGATAACAATGTTTGGTATGAATACCCAGAATAACACATAGGCTACTATTGTATCCCGGAAATCTCACGGGAACGGGAACTACGCGGGATTTTCTTTGACAACGCGGTAGAAGCCGCTTGCTAGCTACTTAAAAAAGCTAGGTTCTTAAAAATAAATATGAGGTTAAATTGCATTGGTGCATATATTTAGAATTAAATCTCACAATAAGAATAAGTTGAAATAGCGAGAGATTTCAAATGGATAAGACTTTTCTTAATAAAAAAAATATGATAAGATACCATACTATCATTTCATACATATGTTTATATGCAGGTCAGATCTAGACGAAGTAATACATATTTTATTAATTTAATAATTATTAATATACATAATAATAAATTATTAAAAGGGGTAAGTGATTATCTGATATGAATAATAGTTATAGCGTGGTTATAGTCTCATTAGTTTTTGATAAAAATATATTTTTTGTTAGAAGCTATTTTACATTTATAATTAGCTTTCGATGTACCTAATACCTATTTAAATAATTTGAAATGACTTATTTAAAAATAATTATAGATCGGAATTTAGTGGATTTTGGTATTAATGATGTGGTGAAACTATATTTTAATGATTTGCAATAATTGTTAAAAATAAAATTTTGATAAAATTTATGGACCCTCTAACTGTAGCGCAGCGGTCGAAAAATTGATTTTTGTTTCTATAATAATATACCTAAAGACTACAAAATTAATTGAATTTTTTGTAAATTCTGAATAATATATAGCTTAGAATGTAAATTATTCTACTGATAATAGTTTTTCAAAACTATTTAATTAATTTTATTCCACGCGTATTGCTCTCATAAATTTAAAATTTTTGTGTGTTACAAAAAAGTTTCATTACTTTTCAATTATATATTCATTTTTTTACACGTTTTTAAGCTTCTCCTGTATGTTTGTATGTAACAAAACCTTAGAATTCGTTGTGACACACTTTTAACGGACAGATTTAATTCAAACTTGATGATGAGCGTGATGATATATAGCCTATATATAGCCTTCCTCTACAAATGGCCTATCTAACACAGAAATAATTTTTCAAATCGGATGCGTAGTTTCTGAGATTAACGCGTTCAAGCAAATAAACAATCTCTTCAGCTTTATAATATTAGTATAGAAGCAAAAAACATACAGTTTATTATATTAAATTAAAATTCATAATATAATCCAAGAGTTTATCACGATAAAGATATAGTTATCTAATATGTTATATTTGATTTTCGCGTAATAGTTAAAGTTGTATGATGACATATCTTGGTTTCAGTATCTACGGCGGTATGAGGTGACAAACACACGAAAATGGGCAAATTAAGGCAGTATCAGGTCACTTTGGCATGTGAGTATGATTTTTTTGTTTGGTGTGGGGATTTGTTTATGAAAAGTTATGTGAAATAACAAATAAGTATAGTTATGTTAAAATGTGATAAAGTGTGAAAAAGGTATATTGTGCCTGTATGTTATGCATTTCTATAATATACATAGTATATAATTATATTATCTGTGACAATATCTAGGTTTATCCTATTGCATATTTCTCGTATCCTAGTACAATGGCCTTTTTCATTATCTTGAGTTGTGTAATGAATGTTATCTATGCATTATTTTGAGAACAACTATCTTTGTATTGTTATTGAACAATAATTGTATTGATATATCGAGTTTATAGCGATTGCGAACTGTTTAGTTTTTCTTTTTATTTGCTATATGCTCGTTATAATGTCCTAATTATCTTGATATTGTATTCAGTATCTAAACATAGATCTTTTGAAAAGTTATTTTTGAGCGTAAACTGTACTGTGTAATAGTTAATTTGTTGTCTAATTTAGTGTTAGACAACTTATAAGAAGGCTCTGGCGGGATCACGGGTGGCTGAGTTGGGCAAGCGTCCGCCCCGGATTGGCATGAAAAAAAGCGGGTTCGAGTCCCGCCTCGTGATCGAATTTTTTATAAATTTATATTTATTAATTTGAACTTATAAGAAAAAACACGTAAATAGTGTTAATGTATATAACATTGAAAAAAAATGAAAGCATTATAATTTATAATTATAATAAAAGTGTAATATATTTAGATTTATGATACGATAAGGGACTCATAAACTTTGTAAATCTTGTAAATATTTTATCGCTCACATTTTTTCTCATAGGCTTATTTTTATTAAATTATGATTGAGGTTCTAACTTCTAGTATAAGATTAAATTTGCGCAAATAATAATATAATACGTAATAACTACTTTAATATAGGTTTAAAGTAATATAAATAATTGTTCGGAAACTGTAACAGTAAGTATTCGAACCTATCGTTAAAAAAAATTGGGAATCTAAAAATTAAATCAAACACAATACCAATTCCATAACATTATTTTATTCAATACATTATTCCTTTACAGGTTCCCTCGGGAATTTCATAACAGGCGTTCTGTACGTCTGGCCATCGTACACTCTTCACCAATACACGTCGAACACTACAACACTATTAACAGAACCTATGACTGAGGTGGAAGGTTCCTTGCTTGGCAGTCTGCCAAGTTTGGGAGCCATGGTTGGGACTCTGCTTGCTGGTCCGGTGATAAACGGTCTGGGAAGGCAGAAAGGTGGTCTGTGTATTGCTATGCCGTTTGTGGTGAGTTCTGTTATAAGATATAGGTAAAATATTATGTGGTGGTGGTTAGTAAGAAGAGAAGGCATAATATGAGAGTAAAGCAAAATGGATGAATAGATGCAGAAGTTCTTACGAAAACTGAATTCAGATTACATTCAGAATAAAACTTAGCACACAATTTAATAGTAATAAGTAGATTATAAAAACTATAAAATAGACGCATTTCGAACAAATACTGAATTTGAGCAATACAAATTTCGATTTTGAACCGTTCCTTAATATATTAAATACTATTCATTAATTTTACACCGATTTTGAACATTCCATTATATTCTTAAGGATTTATACATTGCTATATTATTAATAAATTCATCATAAAACATAAACCAAACCCAACCCTGTTCTTCTAAATCACCTATACTTATATTACTTTAACAGTTATCATGGTTAGCAGTGGATCTAAGTTCGTCAGCTATATTCGTTCTATTGGCAAGGTTTGTGGGTGGCATGGCATGTGGAGCCTCCTTTGTTCATAGCCCAGTGTTTGTGTCTGAAATTGCTGATCAGTCAATACGGGGGCTTTTGGCTACAGGTAAGGAATTTTAGTCCGTTTTCTTATGGGCATGCTTGTATGGAAAGGTATACATTTTTGAGTAAAGCAATGCCATTTGGTACGAATGTTGTACTCGTCCACCTAAGCCCAAATCGCCTGGTAGCCAGTGTCTACTCCCCGGCAGAAGGGAGGGAGGGGGGTTATAGAACAGAGCGCCCGGCGCTCGGAAAAAAAATTCTGGCGGATTCATTTGGCCCTTTGAGTCGAGTTTGGTGTCGTTATCAGGTAACTAGATGATGCCCGAATCATTCCCCATACCAGTTTTTTAGGGTTCCGTAGCAAAATATGTCACAATCTTTAAAATAATAAACTTTTGGCAGTGGCAAAATGCAAACAAACCAGTATATTTTTATATTTTTGTATCAAACTTGGTTTATAAAAAAATACTGTCTGAAAGGCCATTTCATGCAGATTATAAAAACATTAACATGTAATATATATCTTACCATTTTCAATGTGAAATAAATTATAGAAAGTACAGGAACGTTCGTCAGCGCAGCGTAGGGGACGGCTAATAGACCCGAAAAATAAGCAATAACACAAAACTAAAACCAGTCAAGTGTTAGTCTGACTCGCCCATCGAGTGTTTCGTACTTATTTGTCCTATACCATGTTATCTTGTCTGGTAGGACCTGGTTAACTGATACAAACACACTTTCGTCTTTATAATATTAGTGTGATTTTTAATCATCTTTAAATTATAAATTAAGTCAGGTAACATTGTTAAAAATAAAGATAGATAATAATAGAACGTTTTTGTATTGTGTAATGACAACCACCTCCACAATTACATAATTCGGTACATTTGAGCTGGCGTATGGCGAAACACTTCAATCTGGAATTGCAAGATTTCACGCACCGACATCTTATCAATTCAAAGCTTCTCTTTTCTTTTTATTTCAGATGGGCAAGGAATATTTTGATTTGTTTAGGTCCCTAAATATATTATACAGCCTGTAAAACTGCCCTTAAGGTGTGTTGTATAAGGGCAGCTTCTGTGGGAGGCAAATTTTCGATTTGCCTGTCCGTTTTTGTTAAAAATTTGTTTGCGACCCTCATTTACTGTCACAGCGGGGTACAATGTGAAAAACAAATATGTACTTATAATAATTATAAAAAATATAAGTTCTGGATAAGAGTATCCTTAAAATATCGTGACCGTCCTTACTTATCATGCATTGTAATCACAAACTTTTCAATTTCACTGTCTGCA